>NC_091163.1:49572294-49820501 GCF_040958095.1 Procambarus clarkii | reverse complement strand
ACAACTAACATTACAACAACGAACACTACAACAACAAACACTACAACAACGAACACCACATCAACGAACTCCACAACAACGAACATCTCAACAACGAACATCTCAACAACGAATATCTCAACAACGAACACTACAACAACGAAAATCACAACAACGAACATTACAACAACGACCACCACAACAACGAACATCTCAACAACGAACCTCTCAACAACGAACATCTCAACAACGAACACTACAACAACAAACATCTCAACAACGAATATCTCAACAACGAACACTACAACAACGAACACTACAACAACGAACACCAAAACAACGAACAATACAACAACGAACACTACAACAACGAACACTACCACAACGAACACCACAACAACGAACACTACAACAACGAACACTAAAACAACGAACACTACAACAACGAACATCTCAACAACGAACAATACAACAACGAACATCACAACAACGACCATCACAAAACCGAACATCTCAACAACAAACATCTCAACAACGAACACTACAACAACGAACACTAGAACAACGAACACCACAACAACGAACACCACAATAATGAACACTACAACAATGAACACTAGAAGAACGAACACTTTAACAACGAACACCACAATAATGAACACTACAACAACGAAAATCAGAACAACGAACACTTCAACAACGAACACTACAACAACGAACACTACAACTACGAACATCTTAACAACAAACACCACAACAACGAACTTTACAACAACGAACATATCAACAACGAACATCACAACAACGAACACTATAAACAACGAACACCACAACAACGAACATCACAACAATGAACACCACAACAACGAACATCTCAATAACGAACTCTACAACTACGAACCTCTCAACAACAAACACCACAACAACGAACTTTACAACAACGAACATCTCAACAACGAACCTCTCAACAACGAACACTATAAACAACGAACACTATAAACAATGAACACCACAACAACGAACATCTCAACAACGAACTCTACAACTATGAACATCTCAACAACAAACACCACAACAACGAACTTTACAACAACGAACATCACAACTACGAACATCTCAACAACGAACAAGACAATAATGAACACTACAACAACGAAAATCAGAACAACGAACACTACAACAACGAACACTACAACAACGAACATCACAACAACGACCATCACAAAAACGAACATCTCAACAACGAACACTACAACAACGAACACTAGAACAACGAACACCACAACAACGAACACCACAATAATGAACACTACAACAACGAAAATCAGAACAACGAACACTTCAACAACGAACACTACAACAACGAACACTACAACTACGAACATCTCAACAACAAACACCACAACAACGAACTTTACAACAACGAACATCACAACAACGAACATCTCAACAACGAACAAGACAATAATGAACACTACAACAACGAAAATCAGAACAACGAACACTACAACAACGAACACTACAACAACGAACATCACAACAACGACCATCACAAAAACGAACATCTCAACATCGAACACTACAACAACGAACACTAGAACAACGAACACCACAACAACGAACACCACAATAATGAACACTACAACAACGAAAATCAGAACAACGAACACTTCAACAATGAACACTACAACAACGAACACTACAACAACGAACATCTCAACAACAAACACCACAACAACGAACTTTACAACAACGAACAACACAACAACGAACATCTCAACAAAGAACACCACAATAATGAACACTACAACAACGAAAATCAGAACAACGAACACTACAACAACGAACACTACAACAACGAACATCACAACAACGACCATCACAAAAACGAACATCTCAACAAAGAACACCACAATAATGAACACTACAACAACGAAAATCAGAACAACGAACACTACAACAACGAACACTACAACAGCGAACACTACAACTACGAAAACCTTAACAATAAACACCACAACAACGAACACCACAACAACGAACAATACAACAACGAACACCACAACAACGAACTCCACAACAACGAACTTTACAACAACGAACACCTCAACAACGAACATTACAACAACGAAAATCACAAAAACGACCATAACAACAACGAACACCACTACAACGAACACTACAATAATTAACACCACAACAACGAACAATACAACATTAAACACTACAACAACGAACAAAACAACAACGAACACTTCAACAACGAACACTGCAACAACGAACACCACAACAACGAACACCACAACAACGAACAATACAACGAACACCACAACAACGAACTCCACAACAACGAACTTTACAACAACGAACACCTCAACAACGAACATTACAACAACGAACACCACAACAACGAACACTACAACAACTAACATTACAACAACGAACACTACAACAACAAACACTACAACAACGACACCACATCAACGAACTCCACAACAACGAACATCTCAACAACGAACATCTCAACAACGAATATCTCAACAACGAACACTACAACAACGAAAATCACAACAACGAACATTACAACAACGACCACCACAACAACGAACATCTCAACAACGAACCTCTCAACAACGAACATCTCAACAACGAACACTACAACAACAAACATCTCAACAACGAATATCTCAACAACGAACACTACAACAACGAACACTACAACAACGAACACCAAAACAACGAACAATACAACAACGAACACTACAACAACGAACACTACCACAACGAACACCACACGAACACTACAACACACGAACACTAAAACAACGAACACTACAACAACGAACATCTCAACAACGAACAATATAACAACGAACATCACAACAACGACCATCACAAAACCGAACATCTCAACAACAACATCTCAACAACGAACACTACAACAACGAACACTAGAACAACGAACACCACAACAACGAACACCACAATAATGAACACTACAACAATGAACACTAGAAGAACGAACACTTTAACAACGAACACCACAATAATGAACACTACAACAACGAAAATCAGAACAACGAACACTTCAACAACGAACACTACAACAACGAACACTACAACTACGAACATCTTAACAACAAACACCACAACAACGAACTTTACAACAACGAACATATCAACAACGAACATCACAACAACGAACACTATAAACAACGAACACCACAACAACGAACATCACAACAATGAACACCACAACAACGAACATCTCAATAACGAACTCTACAACTACGAACCTCTCAACAACAAACACCACAACAACGAACTTTACAACAACGAACATCTCAACAACGAACCTCTCAACAACGAACACTATAAACAACGAACACTATAAACAATGAACACCACAACAACGAACATCTCAACAACGAACTCTACAACTATGAACATCTCAACAACAAACACCACAACAACGAACTTTACAACAACGAACATCACAACTACGAACATCTCAACAACGAACAAGACAATAATGAACACTACAACAACGAAAATCAGAACAACGAACACTACAACAACGAACACTACAACAACGAACATCGCAACAACGACCATCACAAAAACGAACATCTCAACAACGAACACTACAACAACGAACACTAGAACAACGAACACCACAACAACGAACACCACAATAATGAACACTACAACAATGAAAATCAGAACAACGAACACTTCAACAACGAACACTACAACAACGAACACTACAACTACGAACATCTCAACAACAAACACCACAACAACGAACTTTACAACAACGAACATCACAACAACGAACATCTCAACAACGAACAAGACAATAATGAACACTACAACAACGAAAATCAGAACAACGAACACTACAACAACGAACACTACACAACACGAACATCACAACAACGACCATCACAAAAACGAACATCTCAACATCGAACACTACAACAACGAACACTAGAACAACGAACACCACAACAACGAACACCACAATAATGAACACTACAACAACGAAAATCAGAACAACGAACACTTCAACAATGAACACTACAACAACGAACACTACAACAACGAACATCTCAACAACAACACCACAACAACGAACTTTACAACAACGAACAACACAACAACGAACATCTCAACAAAGAACACAACAATAATGAACACTACAACAACGAAAATCAGAACAACGAACACTACAACAACGAACACTACAACAACGAACATCACAACAACGACCATCACAAAAACGAACATCTCAACAAAGAACACCACAATAATGAACACTACAACAACGAAAATCAGAACAACGAACACTACAACAACGAACACTACAACAGCGAACACTACAACTACGAAAACCTTAACAATAAACACACAACAACGAACACCACAACAACGAACAATACAACAACGAACACCACAACAACGAACTCCACAACAACGAACTTTTCAACAACGAACACCTCAACAACGAACATTACAACAACGAAAATCACAAAAACGACCATAACAACAACCAACACCACTACAACGAACACTACAATAATTAACACCACAACAACGAACAATACAACATTAAACACTACAACAACGAACAAACAACAACAAACACTTCACAACGAACACTGCAACAACGAACACACAACAACGAACACCACAACAACGAACACTACAACAACGAACACCACAACAACGAACACCACAACAACGAACACTACAACAACTAACATTACAACAACGAACACTACAACAAACACTACAACAACGAACACCACATCAACGAACTCCACAACAACGAGCATCTCAACAACGAACATCTCAACAACGAACACTACAACAACGAACACCACAACAACGAACATCACAACAACGAACACTACAACAACGAACATCTCAACAACGAACACCACAATAATGAACACTACAACAACGAAAATCAGAACAACGAACACTACAACAACGAACACTACAACTGCGAAAACCTTAACAACAAACACCACAACAACGAACTTTACAACACAAACACCACAACAACGAACAATACAACAACGAACACCACAACAACGAACTCCACAAAAACGAACTTTACAACAACGAACACCTCAACAACGAACATTACAACAACGAATATCACAAAAACGACCATTACAACAACGAACACCACTACAACGAACACTACAATAATTAACACTACAACAACGAACAATACAACATTGAACACTATAACTACGAACAAAACAACAACGAACACTTCAACAACGAACACTACAATAACGAACACCACAACAACGAACACCACAACAACGAACACTACAACAACGAACACCACAACAACGAACACCACAACAACGAATATTAGAACAACGAACACTACAACAACGAACGTTATAAGAACGAACTCCACAACAAGAAATACTACAACAACGAACTCTTCAACAACGTACACTACAACAACGAACACTACAACAACAAACACTACAACAACGAACGTTACAACAATGAACACTACAAGAACGAACACTACAACAACGAACAATACAACAACGAACACCACAACAAAGAACATTACAACAACGAACACTACAACAACGAACACTACAACAACGAACTTTACAACAATGAACACTACAACAATGAACACTACAACAACGAACACTACAACAACGAACACTACAACAACGAACACTAAAACAACGAACACCACATCAACGAACACCACAACAACGAACATCTCAACAACGAACATCTCAACAACGAATATCTTAACAACGAACACTACAATAACGAACATCACAACAACGAACATTACAACAACGACCACCACAACAACGAACATCTCAACAACGAACATCTCAACAGCGAACATCTCAACAACGAACACTACAACAACGAACATCTCAACAACGAACATCTCAACAACTAAAACTACAACAACGAACACTACAACAACGAACACTACCACAACGAACACCACAACAACGAACACTACAACAACGAACACTAAAACAACGAACACTACAACAACGAACATCTCAACAACGAAAATCTCAACAACGCACACTACAACAACGAACGCTACAACAACGAACACTACCACAACGAACACTACAACAACGAACACTAAAACAACGAACACTACAACAACGAATATCTCAACAACGAACACTACAACAATGAACACTAAAACAACGAACACCAAAACAACGAACACCACAACAACGAACACTACAACAACGAACAATAAAACAACGAACACTACCATAACGAACACCACAACAACGAACACAACAACAACGAACACTAAAAACGAACACTACAACAACGAACATCTCAACAACGAACATCTCAACAACGAACACTACAACAACGAACATTACAACAACGACCATCACAAAAACGAACATCTCAACAACGAACATCTCAACAACGAACACTACAACAACGAACATCACAACAACGACCATCACAAAAACGAACATCTCAACAACGAACATCTTAACAACGAACACTACAACAACGAACAATAGAACAACGAACACCACAACAACGAACACCACAATAATGAACACTACAACAACGAACACTAGAACAACGAACTCCACAACAACGAACTTTTCAACAACGAACACCTCAACAACGAACATTACAACAACGAAAATCACAAAAACGACCATAACAACAACGAACACCACTACAACGAACACTACAATAATTAACACCACAACAACGAACAATACAACATTAAACACTACAACAACGAACAAAACAACAACACACTTCAACAACGAACACTGCAACAACGAACACCACAACAACGAACACCACAACAACGAACACTACAACAACGAACACCACAACAACGAACACCACAACAACGAACACTACAACAACTAACATTACAACAACGAACACTACAACAAACACTACAACAACGAACACCACATCAACGAACTCCACAACAACGAGCATCTCAACAACGAACATCTCAACAACGAACACTACAACAACGAACACACACAACAACGAACATCACAACAACGAACACTACAACAACGAACATCTCAACAACGAACACCACAATAATGAACACTACAACAACGAAAATCAGAACAACGAACACTACAACAACGAACACTACAACTGCGAAAACCTTAACAACAAACACCACAACAACGAACTTTACAACAACAAACACCACAACAACGAACAATACAACAACGAACACCACAACAACGAACTCCACAAAAACGAACTTTACAACAACGAACACCTCAACAACGAACATTACAACAACGAATATCACAAAAACGACCATTACAACAACGAACACCACTACAACGAACACTACAATAATTAACACTACAACAACGAACAATACAACATTGAACACTATAACTACGAACAAAACAACAACGAACACTTCAACAACGAACACTACAATAACGAACACCACAACAACGAACACCACAACAACGAACACTACAACAACGAACACCACAACAACGAACACCACAACAACGAATATTAGAACAACGAACACTACAACAACGAACGTTATAAGAACGAACTCCACAACAAGAAATACTACAACAACGAACTCTTCAACAACGTACACTACAACAACGAACACTACAACAACAAACACTACAACAACGAACGTTACAACAATGAACACTACAAGAACGAACACTACAACAACGAACAATACAACAACGAACACCACAACAAAGAACATTACAACAACGAACACTACAACAACGAACACTACAACAACGAACTTTACAACAATGAACACTACAACAATGAACACTACAACAACGAACACTACAACAACGAACACTACAACAACGAACACTAAAACAACGAACACCACATCAACGAACACCACAACAACGAACATCTCAACAACGAACATCTCAACAACGAATATCTTAACAACGAACACTACAATAACGAACATCACAACAACGAACATTACAACAACGACCACCACAACAACGAACATCTCAACAACGAACATCTCAACAGCGAACATCTCAACAACGAACACTACAACAACGAACATCTCAACAACGAACATCTCAACAACTAAAACTACAACAACGAACACTACAACAACGAACACTACCACAACGAACACCACAACAACGAACACTACAACAACGAACACTAAAACAACGAACACTACAACAACGAACATCTCAACAACGAACATCTCAACAACGCACACTACAACAACGAACGCTACAACAACGAACACTACCACAACGAACACTACAACAACGAACACTAAAACAACGAACACTACAACAACGAATATCTCAACAACGAACACTACAACAATGAACACTAAAACAACGAACACCAAAACAACGAACACCACAACAACGAACACTACAACAACGAACAATAAAACAACGAACACTACCATAACGAACACCACAACAACGAACACAACAACAACGAACACTAAAACAACGAACACTACAACAACGAACATCTCAACAACGAACATCTCAACAACGAACACTACAACAACGAACATTACAACAACGACCATCACAAAAACGAACATCTCAACAACGAACATCTCAACAACGAACACTACAACAACGAACATCACAACAACGACCATCACAAAAACGAACATCTCAACAACGAACATCTTAACAACGAACACTACAACAACGAACAATAGAACAACGAACACCACAACAACGAACACCACAATAATGAACACTACAACAACGAACACTAGAACAACGAACACCACAACAACGAACACCACAATAATGAACAGTACAACAACGAAAATCAGAACAACGAACACTTCAACAATGAACACTACAATAACGAACACTACAACTACGAACATCCTAACAACAAACACTATAAACAACGAACACTATAAACAATGAACACTATAAATAATGAACACCACAACAACGAACATCACAACAACGAACACCACGACAACGAACATCTCAACAACGAACTCTACAACGACGAACATCTCAACAAGAAACACCACAACAACGAACTTTACAACAACGAACATCACAACAACGAACATCTCAACATCGAACACCACAATAATGAACACTACAACAACGAAAATCAGAACAACGAACACTACAACAACGAACATCACAACAACGACCATCACAAAAACGAACATCTCAACAAAGAACACCACAATAATGAACACTACAACAACGAAAATCAGAACAACGAACACTACAACAACGAACACTACAACAGCGAACACTACAACTACGAAAACCTTAACAATAACACCACAACAACGAACACCACAACAACGAACAATACAACAACGAACACCACAACAACGAACTCCACAACAACGAACTTTACAACAACGAACACCTCAACAACGAACATTACAACAACGAAAATCACAAAAACGACCATAACAACAACGAACACCACTACAACGAACACTACAATAATTAACACCACAACAACGAACAATACAACATTAAACACTACAACAACGAACAAAACAACAACGAACACTTCAACAACGAACACTGCAACAACGAACACCACAACAACGAACACCACAACAACGAACAATACAACAACGAACACCACAACAACGAACTCCACAACAACGAACTTTACAACAACGAACACCTCAACAACGAACATTACAACAACGAACACCACAACAACGAACACTACAACAACTAACATTACAACAACGAACACTACAACAACAAACACTACAACAACGAACACCACATCAACGAACTCCACAACAACGAACATCTCAACAACGAACATCTCAACAACGAATATCTCAACAACGAACACTACAACAACGAAAATCACAACAACGAACATTACAACAACGACCACCACAACAACGAACATCTCAACAACGAACCTCTCAACAACGAACATCTCAACAACGAACACTACAACAACAAACATCTCAACAACGAATATCTCAACAACGAACACTACAACAACGAACACTACAACAACGAACACCAAAACAACGAACAATACAACAACGAACACTACAACAACGAACACTACCACAACGAACACCACAACAACGAACACTACAACAACGAACACTAAAACAACGAACACTACAACAACGAACATCTCAACAACGAACAATACAACAACGAACATCACAACAACGACCATCACAAAACCGAACATCTCAACAACAAACATCTCAACAACGAACACTACAACAACGAACACTAGAACAACGAACACCACAACAACGAACACCACAATAATGAACACTACAACAATGAACACTAGAAGAACGAACACTTTAACAACGAACACCACAATAATGAACACTACAACAACGAAAATCAGAACAACGAACACTTCAACAACGAACACTACAACAACGAACACTACAACTACGAACATCTTAACAACAAACACCACAACAACGAACTTTACAACAACGAACATATCAACAACGAACATCACAACAACGAACACTATAAACAACGAACACCACAACAACGAACATCACAACAATGAACACCACAACAACGAACATCTCAATAACGAACTCTACAACTACGAACCTCTCAACAACAAACACCACAACAACGAACTTTACAACAACGAACATCTCAACAACGAACCTCTCAACAACGAACACTATAAACAACGAACACTATAAACAATGAACACCACAACAACGAACATCTCAACAACGAACTCTACAACTATGAACATCTCAACAACAAACACCACAACAACGAACTTTACAACAACGAACATCACAACTACGAACATCTCAACAACGAACAAGACAATAATGAACACTACAACAACGAAAATCAGAACAACGAACACTACAACAACGAACACTACAACAACGAACATCACAACAACGACCATCACAAAAACGAACATCTCAACAACGAACACTACAACAACGAACACTAGAACAACGAACACCACAACAACGAACACCACAATAATGAACACTACAACAACGAAAATCAGAACAACGAACACTTCAACAACGAACACTACAACAACGAACACTACAACTACGAACATCTCAACAACAAACACCACAACAACGAACTTTACAACAACGAACATCACAACAACGAACATCTCAACAACGAACAAGACAATAATGAACACTACAACAACGAAAATCAGAACAACGAACACTACAACAACGAACACTACAACAACGAACATCACAACAACGACCATCACAAAAACGAACATCTCAACATCGAACACTACAACAACGAACACTAGAACAACGAACACCACAACAACGAACACCACAATAATGAACACTACAACAACGAAAATCAGAACAACGAACACTTCAACAATGAACACTACAACAACGAACACTACAACAACGAACATCTCAACAACAAACACCACAACAACGAACTTTACAACAACGAACAACACAACAACGAACATTTCAACAAAGAACACCACAATAATGAACACTACAACAACGAAAATCAGAACAACGAACACTACAACAACGAACACTACAACAACGAACATCACAACAACGACCATCACAAAACGAACATCTCAACAAAGAACCACAATAATGAACACTACAACAACGAAAATCAGAACAACGAACACTACAACAACGAACACTACAACAGCGAACACTACAACTACGAAAACCTTAACAATAAACACCACAACAACGAACACCACAACAACGAACAATACAACAACGAACACCACAACAACGAACTCCACAACAACGAACTTTTCAACAACGAACACCTCAACAACGAACATTACAACAACGAAAATCACAAAAACGACCATAACAACAACGAACACCACTACAACGAACACTACAATAATTAACACCACAACAACGAACAATACAACATTAAACACTACAACAACGAACAAAACAACAACAAACACTTCAACAACGAACACTGCAACAACGAACACCACAACAACGAACACCACAACAACGAACACTACAACAACGAACACCACAACAACGAACACCACAACAACGAACACTACAACAACTAACATTACAACAACGAACACTACAACAACACTACAACAACGAACACCACATCAACGAACTCCACAACAACGAGCATCTCAACAACGAACATCTCAACAACGAATATCTCAACAACGAACACTACAACAACGAACATCACAACAACGAACATTGCAACAACGACCACCACAACAACGAACATCTCAACAACGATCCTCTCAACAACGAACATCTCAACAACGAACACTACAACAACGAACATCTCAACAACGAATATCTCAACAACGAACACTACAACAACGAACACTACAACAACGAACACTACAACAAAGAACACTACAACAACGAACACCACAACAACGAACACTACAACAACGAACACTAAAACAACGAACACTACAACAACGAACATCTCAACAACGAACATCTCAACAACGAACACTACAACAACGAACACTACAACAACCAACACCACAACAACGAACACCACAACAACGAACACCACAATAATGAACACTACAACAACGAACACTAGAACAACGAACACCACAACAACGAACACCATAATAATGAACACTACAACAACGAAAATCAGAACAACGAACACTTCAACAACGAACACTACAACAACGAACACTACAACTACGAACATCTTAACAACGAACACCACAACAACGAACTTTACAACAACGAACATCTCAACAACGAACTTCTCAAAAACGAACCTCACAACAACGAACACTATAAACAACGAACACCACAACAACGAACATCACAACAATGAACACCACAACAACGAACATCTCAACAACGAACTCTACAACTACGAACTTCTCAACAACAACACCACAACAACGAACTTAAACAACAACGAACATCTCAACAACGAACCTCTCAACAACGAACACTACAACAACGAACACCACAACAACGAACATCACAACAACGAACACTACAACAACGAACATCTCAACAACGAACACCACAATAATGAACACTACAACAACGAAAATCAGAACAACGAACACTACAACAACGAACACTACAACTGCGAAAACCTTAACAACAAACACCACAACAACGAACTTTACAACAACAAACACCACAACAACGAACAATACAACAACGAACACCACAACAACGAACTCCACAAAAACGAACTTTACAACAACGAACACCTCAACAACGAACATTACAACAACAAATATCACAAAACGACCATTACAACAACGAACACCACTACAACGAACACTACAATAATTAACACTACAACAACGAACAATACAACATTGAACACTATAACTACGAACAAAACAACAACGAACACTTCAACAACGAACACTACAATAACGAACACCACAACAACGAACACCACAACAACGAACACTACAACAACGAACACCACAACAACGAACACCACAACAACGAATATTAGAACAACGAACACTACAACAACGAACGTTATAAGAACGAACTCCACAACAAGAAATACTACAACAACGAACTCTTCAACAACGTACACTACAACAACGAACACTACAACAACAAACACTACAACAACGAACGTTACAACAATGAACACTACAAGAACGAACACTACAACAACGAACAATACAACAACGAACACTACAACAACGAACACTACAACAACGAACTTTACAACAATGACACTACAACAATGAACACTACAACAACGAACACTACAACAACGAACACTACAACAACGAACACTAAAACAACGAACACCACATCAACGAACACCACAACAACGAACATCTCAACAACGAACATCTCAACAACGAATATCTTAACAACGAACACTACAATAACGAACATCACAACAACGAACATTACAACAACGACCACCCAACAACGAACATCTCAACAACGAACATCTCAACAGCGAACATCTCAACAACGAACACTACAACAACGAACATCTCAACAACGAACATCTCAACAACTAACACTACAACAACGAACACTACAACAACGAACACTACCACAACGAACACCACAACAACGAACACTACAACAACGAACACTAAAACAACGAACACTACAACAACGAACATCTCAACAACGAACATCTCAACAACGCACACTACAACAACGAACGCTACAACAACGAACACTACCACAACGAACACTACAACAACGAACACTAAAACAACGAACACTACAACAACGAATATCTCAACAACGAACACTACAACAATGAACACTAAAACAACGAACACCAAACAACGAACACCACAACAACGAACACTACAACAACGAACAATAAAACAACGAACACTACCATAACGAACACCACAACAACGAACAGAACAACAACGAACACTAAAACAAGGAACACTACAACAACGAACATCTCAACAACGAACATCTCAACAACGAACACTACAACAACGAACATTACAACAACGACCATCACAAAAACGAACATCTCAACAACGAACATCTCAACAACGAACACTACAACAACGAACATCACAACAACGACCATCACAAAAACGAACATCTCAACAACGAACATCTTAACAACGAACACTACAACAACGAACAATAGAACAACGAACACCACAACAACGAACACCACAATAATGAACACTACAACAACGAACACTAGAACAACGAACACCACAACAACGAACACCACAATAATGAACAGTACAACAACGAAAATCAGAACAACGAACACTTCAACAATGAACACTACAATAACGAACACTACAACTACGAACATCCTAACAACAAACACTATAAACAACGAACACTAAAAACATGAACACTATAAATAATGAACACCACAACAACGAACATCACAACAACGAACACCACGACAACGAACATCTCAACAACGAACTCTACAACGACGAACATCTCAACAAGAAACACCACAACAACGAACTTTACAACAACGAACATCACAACAACGAACATCTCAACATCGAACACCACAATAATGAACACCTACAACAACGAAAATCAGAACAACGAACCACTACAACAACGAACATCACAACAACGACCATCACCAAAAACGAACATCTCAACAAAGAACACCACAATAATGAACACTACAACAACGAAAATCAGAACAACGAACACTACAACAACGAACACTACAACAGCGAACACTACAACTACGAAAACCTTAACAATAAACACCACAACAACGAAGACCACAACAACGAACAATACAACAACGAACACCACAACAACGAACTCCACAACAACGAACTTTACAACAACGAACACCTCAACAACGAACATTACAACAACGAAAATCACAAAAACGACCATAACAACAACGAACACCACTACAACGAACACTACAATAATTAACACCACAACAACGAACAATACAACATTAAACACTACAACAACGAACAAAACAACAACGAACACTTCAACAACGAACACTGCAACAACGAACACCACAACAACGAACACCACAACAACGAACAATACAACAACGAACACCACAACAACGAACTCCACAACAACGAACTTTACAACAACGAACACCTCAACAACGAACATTACAACAACGAACACCACAACAACGAACACTACAACAACTAACATTACAACAACGAACACTACAACAACAAACACTACAACAACGAACACCACATCAACGAACTCCACAACAACGAACATCTCAACAACGAACATCTCAACAACGAATATCTCAACAACGAACACTACAACAACGAAAATCACAACAACGAACATTACAACAACGACCACCACAACAACGAACATCTCAACAACGAACCTCTCAACAACGAACATCTCAACAACGAACACTACAACAACAAACATCTCAACAACGAATATCTCAACAACGAACACTACAACAACGAACACTACAACAACGAACACCAAAACAACGAACAATACAACAACGAACACTACAACAACGAACACTACCACAACGAACACCACAACAACGAACACTACCACAACGAACACCACAACAACGAACACTACAACAACGAACACTAAAACAACGAACACTACAACAACGAACATCTCAACAACGAACAATACAACAACGAACATCACAACAACGACCATCACAAAACCGAACATCTCAACAACAAACATCTCAACAACGAACACTACAACAACGAACACTAGAACAACGAACACCACAACAACGAACACCACAATAATGAACACTACAACAATGAACACTAGAAGAACGAACACTTTAACAACGAACACCACAATAATGAACACTACAACAACGAAAATCAGAACAACGAACACTTCAACAACGAACACTACAACAACGAACACTACAACTACGAACATCTTAACAACAAACACCACAACAACGAACTTTACAACAACGAACATATCAACAACGAACATCACAACAACGAACACTATAAACAACGAACACCACAACAACGAACATCACAACAATGAACACCACAACAACGAACATCTCAATAACGAACTCTACAACTACGAACCTCTCAACAACAAACACCACAACAACGAACTTTACAACAACGAACATCTCAACAACGAACCTCTCAACAACGAACACTATAAACAACGAACACTATAAACAATGAACACCACAACAACGAACATCTCAACAACGAACTCTACAACTATGAACATCTCAACAACAAACACCACAACAACGAACTTTACAACAACGAACATCACAACTACGAACATCTCAACAACGAACAAGACAATAATGAACACTACAACAACGAAAATCAGAACAACGAACACTACAACAACGAACACTACAACAACGAACATCACAACAACGACCATCACAAAAACGAACATCTCAACAACGAACACTACAACAACGAACACTAGAACAACGAACACCACAACAACGAACACCACAATAATGAACACTACAACAACGAAAATCAGAACAACGAACACTTCAACAACGAACACTACAACAACGAACACTACAACTACGAACATCTCAACAACAAACACCACAACAACGAACTTTACAACAACGAACATCACAACAACGAACATCTCAACAACGAACAAGACAATAATGAACACTACAACAACGAAAATCAGAACAACGAACACTACAACAACGAACACTACAACAACGAACATCACAACAACGACCATCACAAAAACGAACATCTCAACATCGAACACTACAACAACGAACACTAGAACAACGAACACCACAACAACGAACACCACAATAATGAACACTACAACAACGAAAATCAGAACAACGAACACTTCAACAATGAACACTACAACAACGAACACTACAACAACGAACATCTCAACAACAAACACCACAACAACGAACTTTACAACAACGAACAACACAACAACGAACATCTCAACAAAGAACACCACAATAATGAACACTACAACAACGAAAATCAGAACAACGAACACTACAACAACGAACACTACAACAACGAACATCACAACAACGACCATCACAAAACGAACATCTCAACAAAGAACACCACAATAATGAACACTACAACAACGAAAGTCAGAACAACGAACACTACAACAACGAACACTACAACAGCGAACACTACAACTACGAAAACCTTAACAATAAACACCACAACAACGAACACCACAACAACGAACAATACAACAACGAACACCACAACAACGAACTCCACAACAACGAACTTTACAACAACGAACACCTCAACAACGAACATTACAACAACGAAAATCACAAAAACGACCATAACAACAACGAACACCACTACAACGAACACTACAATAATTAACACCACAACAACGAACAATACAACATTAAACACTACAACAACGAACAAAACAACAACAAACACTTCAACAACGAACACTGCAACAACGAACACCACAACAACGAACACCACAACAACGAACACTACAACAACGAACACCACAACAACGAACACCACAACAACGAACACTACAACAACTAACATTACAACAACGAACACTACAACAACAAACACTACAACAACGAACACCACATCAACGAACTCCACAACAACGAGCATCTCAACAACGAACATCTCAACAACGAATATCTCAACAACGAACACTACAACAACGAACATCACAACAACGAACATTGCAACAACGACCACCACAACAACGAACATCTCAACAACGATCCTCTCAACAACGAACATCTCAACAACGAACACTACAACAACGAACATCTCAACAATGAATATCTCAACAACGAACACTACAACAACGAACACTACAACAACGAACACTACAACAACGAACACTACAACAACGAACACCACAACAACGAACACTACAACAACGAACACTAAAACAACGAACACTACAACAACGAACATCTCAACAACGAACATCTCAACAACGAACACTACAACAACGAACACTAGAACAACGAACACCACAACAACGAACACCACAATAATGAACACTACAACAACGAACACTAGAACAACGAACACCACAACAACGAACACCATAATAATGAACACTACAACAACGAAAATCAGAACAACGAACACTTCAACAACGAACACTACAACAACGAACACTACAACTACGAACATCTTAACAACAAACACCACAACAACGAACTTTACAACAACGAACATCTCAACAACGAACTTATCAAAAACGAACCTCACAACAACGAACACTACAACAACGAACATCACAACAACGAACACTACAACAACGAACATCTCAACAACGAACACCACAATAATGAACACTACAACAACGAAAATCAGAACAACGAACACTACAACAACGAACACTACAACTGCGAAAACCTTAACAACAAACACCACAACAACGAACTTTACAACAACAAACACCACAACAACGAACAATACAACAACGAACACCACAACAACGAACTCCACAAAAACGAACTTTACAACAACGAACACCTCAACAACGAACATTACAACAACGAATATCACAAAAACGACCATTACAACAACGAACACCACTACAACGAACACTACAATAATTAACACTACAACAACGAACAATACAACATTGAACACTATAACTACGAACAAAAGAACAACGAACACTTCAACAACGAACACTACAATAACGAACACCACAACAACGAACACCACAACAACGAACACTACAACAACGAACACCACAACAACGAACACCACAACAACGAATATTAGAACAACGAACACTACAACAACGAACGTTATAAGAACGAACTCCACAACAAGAAATACTACAACAACGAACTCTTCAACAACGTACACTACAACAACGAACACTACAACAACAAACACTACAACAAGGAACGTTACAACAATGAACACTACAAGAACGAACACTACAACAACGAACAGTACAACAACAAACACCACAACAACGAACATTACAACAACGAACACTACAACAACGAACACTACAACAACGAACTTTACAACAATGAACACTACAACAATGAACACTACAACAACGAACACTACAACAACGAACACTACAACAACGAACACTAAACCAACGAACACCACATCAACGAACACCACAACAACGAACATCTCAACAACGAACATCTCAACAACGAATATCTCAACAACGAACACTACAACAACGAACATCTCAACAACGAAAATCTCAACAACGCACACTACAACAACGAACGCTACAACAACGAACACTACCACAACGAACACTACAACAACGAACACTAAAACAACGAACACTACAACAACGAATATCTCAACAACGAACACTACAACAATGAACACTAAAACAACGAACACCAAAACAACGAACACCACAACAACGAACACTACAACAACGAACACTAAAACAACGAACACTTCAACAACGAACATCTCAACAACGAACATCTCAACAACGCACACTACAACAACAAACACCAAAACAACGAACACTACAACAACGAACACTACAACAACGAACACTACCACAACGAACACCACAACAACGAACACTACAACAACGAACACTAAAACAACGAACACTACAACAACGAACACCAAAACAACGAACACTACAACAACGAACACTACAACAACGAACACCACAATAATGAACACTACAACAACGAACACCAAAACAACGAACACTACAACAACGAACACTACAACAACGAACACTACCACAACGAACACTACAACAACGAACACTAAAACAACGAACACTACAACAACGAATATCTCAACAACGAACACTACAACAATGAACACTACAACAACGAACACTAGAACAACGAACACCACAACAACGAACACCACAATAATGAACACTACAACAACGAACACTAGAACAACGAACACCACATCAACGAACATCTCAACAACGAACTCTACAACTACGAACATCTCAACAACAAACACCACAGCAACGAACTTTACAACAATGAACATCTCAATAACGAACATCTCAACAACGAACCTCTCAACAACGAACACTACAACAACGAACACCACAACAATGAACATCACAACAAAGAACACCACAACAACGAACATCTCAACAACGAACATCTCAACATCGAACGTTTCAACAAGGAACATCTCAACTACGAACAATACAACAATGAACACTACAACAACGAGCACCACAACAACGAACATCTCAACAACGAACACTACAACAACGAACACCACAAGAACGAACATCACAACAACGAACATCACAACAACGAACATCTCAAAAACGAACACCACAATAATGAACACTACAACAACGAAAATCAGAACAACGAACACTACATCTACGAAAACCTTAACAACAAACACCACAACAACGAACTTTACAACAACGAACACCACAACAAAGAACAATACAACAACGAACACCACAACAACGAACTCTACAACAACGAACTTTACAACAACGAACACCTCAAGAACGAACATTACAACAACGAAAATCACAAAAACGACTATTACAACAACGAACACCACTACAACGAACACTAAAACAACGAACACTACAACAACGAACATCTCAACAACGAACATCTCAACAATGAACACTCCTACAATGAACACTACAACAACGAACACCACAACAACGAACACCACAACAACGAACATTAGAACAACGAACACTACAACAACGAACGTTATAAGAACGAACTTCACAACAAGGAACACTACAACAACGAACACTACAACAACATACACTACAACAACGAACACTACAACAACAAACACCACTACAACGAACATTACAACAACGAACACTACAACAACGAACACTACAACAACGAACACTACAAAAACGAACATCTCAACAACGAATATCTCAACAACGAACACTTCAACAACGAACATCACAACAACGAACATTACAACAACGACCACCACAACAACGAACATCTCAGCAACGAACCTCTCAACTACGACCATCTCAGCAACGAACACTACAACAACGAACATCTCAACAACGAACACTACAACAACGAACACTACAACAACGAACACTACAACAACGAACACCAAAACAACGAACACTACAACAACGAACACTAAAACAACGAACACTACAAGAACGAACACCTCAACAGCGAACATCTCAACAACGAACACTACAACAATGAACACTAGAACAACGAACACCACAACAACGAACACCACAGTAATGAACACTACAACAACGAACATTAGAACAACGAACACCACAACAACGAACACCACAATAATGAACACTACAACAACGAAAATCAGAACAACGAACACTTCAACAACGAACACTACAACAACGAACACTACAACTACGAACGTCTTAACAACAAACACCACAACAACGAACTTTACAACAACGAACATCTCAACAACGAACATCTCAACAACGAACCTCTCAACAACGAACACTATAAACAACGAACACCACAACAACGAACATCACAACAACGAACACCACAACAACGAACATCTCAACAACGAACTCTACAACTATGAACATCTCAACAACAAACACCACAACAACGAACTTTACAACAACGAACATTTCAACATCGAACGTCTCAACAACGAACATCTCAACTACGCACACTACAACAATGAACACTACCACAACGAGCACCACAACAACGAACATCTCAACAACGAACACTACAACTAAAAACACCACAAAAACGAACATGACAACAACGAACATGACAACAACGAACATCTCAACAACGAACATCTCAACATCGAACGTTTCAACAACAAACATCTCAACTACGAACACTACAACAATGAACACTACAACAACGAGCACCACAACAACGAACATCTCAACAACGAACACTACAACAACGGACACCACAAGAACGAACATCACAACAACGAACATCACAACAACGAACATCTCAAAAACGAACACCACAATAATGAACACTACAACAACGAAAATCAGAACAACGAACACTACAACAACGAACACTACAACTACGAAAACCTTAACAACAAACACCACAACAACGAAATTTACAACGACGAACATTACAACAATGAACACTACAACAACGAACACTACAACAACGAACAGTACAACAAGGAACATTACAACAACGAACACTACAACAACGAACTCTACTACAACGAACACTACAACAACGAACTTTACAACAATGAACACTACAACAACGAACACTACAACAACGAACACTACAACAACGAACACTACAACAACGAACACCACATCAACGAACACCACAACAACAAACATCTCAACAACGAACATCTCAACAATGAATATCTCAACAACGAACACTACAACAACGAACATCACAACAACGAACATTACAACAACGACCACCACAACAACGAACATCTCAGCAACGAACCTCTGAACAACGAACATCTCAACAACGAACACTACAACAACGAACATCTCAACAATGAACATCTCAACAACGAACACTACAACAACGAAAACTACAACAACGAACACTACAACAACGAACACTACAACAACAAACACCAAAACAACGAACACTGCAACAACGAACACTACAACAACGATCACTACCACAACGAACACCACAACAACGAACACTACAACAACGAACCCTAAAACAACGAACACTACAACAACGAACATCTCAACAATGAACACTACAACAACGAACACTAGTACAACGAACACCACAGCAACGAACACCACAATAATGAACACTACAACAACGAAAATCAGAACAACGAACACTTCAACAACGAACACTACAACAACGAACACTACAACTACGAACATCTTAACAACAAACACCACAACAACGAACTTTACAACAACGAACATCTCAACAACGAACATCTCAACAGCGAACCTCTCAACAACGAACACTATAAACAACGAACACCACAACAACGAACATCACAACAACGAACACTACAACAACGAACATCTCAACAACGAACTCTACAACTACGAACATCTCAACAACAAACACCACAACAACGAACTTTACAACAACGAACATCTCAACAACGAACATCTCAACAACGAACCTCTCAACAACGAGCACTACACCAACGAACACCACAACAACGAACATCTCAACAACGAACATCTCAACTACGAACACTAAAACAATGAACACTACAACAACGAGCACCACAACAACGAACATCTCAACAACGAACATCTCAACAACGAACACCACAATAATGAGCACTACAACAACGAAAATCAGAACAACGAACACTACAACTACGAAAACCTTAACAACAAACACCACAACAACGAACTTTACAACAACGAACACCACAACAACGAACAATACAACAACCAACACCACAACAACGAATTCCACAACAACGAACTTTACAGCAACGAACACCTCAACAACGAACATTACAACAACGAAAATCACAAAAACGACCATTACAACAACGAACACCACTACAACGAACACCACTACAACGAACACTACAATAATTAACACTACTACAACGAACAATACAACATTGAACACTACAACAACGAACAAAACAACAACGAACACTTCAACAACGAACACCACAACAACGAACACCACAACAACGAACACTACAACAACGAACACCACAACAACGAACACCACAACAACAAACACTACAACAACGAACACCACAACAACGAAAATTACAACAATGAACACTACAACAACTAACATTACAACAACGAACACTACAACAACAAACACTACAACAACGAACGCTACAAAAACGAACACCACAACAACGAACATTAGAACAACGAACACTACAACAACGAACGTTATAAGAACGAACTCTACAACAACGAACACTACAACAACGAACACTACAACAACGAACACCACATCAACGAACACCACAACAACGAACATCTCAACAACGAACATCTCAACAACGAATATCTCAACAACGAACAATACAACAATGAACATCACAACAACGAACTTTACGACAACGACCACCACAACAACGAACATCTCAACAACGAACCTATCAACAACGACCATCTCAGCAACGAACACTACAACAACGAACATCTCAACAACGAACACTATAACAACGAACACTGCAACAACGAACACTACAATAACGTACACTACAACAACGAACACTACAACAACGAACACCAAAACAACGATCACTACAACAACGAACACTACAACAACGAACACTACCACAACGAACACCACAACAACGAACACTACAACAACGAACACTACAACAACGAACATCTCAACAGCGAACCTCTCAACAACGAACACTATAAACAACGAACACCACAACAACGAACATCACAACAACGAACACTACAACAACGAACATCTCAACAACGAACTCTACAACTACGAACATCTCAACAACAAACACCACAACAACGAACTTTACAACAACGAACATCTCAACAACGAACATCTCAACAACGAACCTCTCAACAACGAGCACTACACCAACGAACACCACAACAACGAACATCTCAACAACGAACATCTCAACTACGAACACTAAAACAATGAACACTACAACAACGAGCACCACAACAACGAACATCTCAACAACGAACATCTCAACAACGAACACCACAATAATGAGCACTACAACAACGAAAATCAGAACAACGAACACTACAACTACGAAAACCTTAACAACAAACACCACAACAACGAACTTTACAACAACGAACACCACAACAACGAACAATACAACAACCAACACCACAACAACGAATTCCACAACAACGAACTTTACAGCAACGAACACCTCAACAACGAACATTACAACAACGAAAATCACAAAAACGACCATTACAACAACGAACACCACTACAACGAACACCACTACAACGAACACTACAATAATTAACACTACTACAACGAACAATACAACATTGAACACTACAACAACGAACAAAACAACAACGAACACTTCAACAACGAACACCACAACAACGAACACCACAACAACGAACACTACAACAACGAACACCACAACAACGAACACCACAACAACAAACACTACAACAACGAACACCACAACAACGAAAATTACAACAATGAACACTACAACAACTAACATTACAACAACGAACACTACAACAACAAACACTACAACAACGAACGCTACAAAAACGAACACCACAACAACGAACATTAGAACAACGAACACTACAACAACGAACGTTATAAGAACGAACTCTACAACAACGAACACTACAACAACGAACACTACAACAACGAACACCACATCAACGAACACCACAACAACGAACATCTCAACAACGAACATCTCAACAACGAATATCTCAACAACGAACAATACAACAATGAACATCACAACAACGAACTTTACGACAACGACCACCACAACAACGAACATCTCAACAACGAACCTATCAACAACGACCATCTCAGCAACGAACACTACAACAACGAACATCTCAACAACGAACACTATAACAACGAACACTGCAACAACGAACACTACAATAACGTACACTACAACAACGAACACTACAACAACGAACACCAAAACAACGATCACTACAACAACGAACACTACAACAACGAACACTACCACAACGAACACCACAACAACGAACACTACAACAACGAACACTAAAACAACGAACACTACAAGAACGAACATCTCAACAATGAACATCTCAACTACGAACACTACAACAATGATCACTAGAACAACGAACACCACAACAACGAGCACAACAATAATAAACACTACAACAACGAACATTAGAACAACGAACACCAGAACAACGAACACCACAATAATAAACACTACAACAACGAAAATCAGAACAACGAACACTTCAACAACGAACGCTACAACAACGAACATCTCAAGAACGAACCTCTCAACAACGAACACTCTAAACAACGAACACCACAACAACGAACATCACAACAACGAACACCACAACAACGAACATCTCAACAACGAACTCTACATCTATGAACATCACAACAACAAACACCACAACAACGAACTTTACAACAACGAACATTTCAACATCGAACGTCTCAACAACGAACATCTCTACTACGAACACTACAACAATGAACACTACCACAACGAGCACCACAACAACGAACACCTCAGCAACGAACACTACAACAACAAACACCACAAGAACGAACATCACAACAACGAACATCACAACAACGAACATCTCAACAACGAACACCACAATAATAAACACCACAACAATGAAATCAGAACAACGAACACTACAACAACGAACACTACAACTACGAAAACCTTAACAACAAACACCACAACAACGAACTTTACAACAACGAACACCACAACAACGAACAATACAAAAACGAACACCACAACAACGAACTCCACAACAACGAACTTTACAACAACGAACACCTCAACAACGAACATTACAACAACGAAAATCACAAAAACGACCATTACAACAACGAACACCACTACGACGAACACTACAATAATTAACACTACAACAACGAACAATACAACATTGAACACTACAACAACGAACAAAAGAACAACGAACACTTCAACAACGAACACTACAACAACGAACACTACAACAACGAGCATTACAACAATGAACACTACAACAACGAGCATTACAACAATGAACACTACAAGAACGATTACTACAACAATGAACTATTGAACTTCAATACAATGAAGTATTGGTGTGACATTATCCAGTTGTTGGACCCTGCCTTTTTGGTGGTGATCCTGGACGGGTCCCGCCACCCGGGCCAAACCTCAACACTTCCAAGCTAACTATATTATCTCCATCTCTGATAGTCATCTAGCCCATGATTCTTTACACAGATTAAACCATCTTTTATAGACCTTAGTCGTGTTGCTTGGTGCTTTTCCTGATAGTTTCCTCTGCCCAATAGATATTTCCAGAGGAAAGATGAGTAAGATTATTATTGTTGTGGTGTTAGTGGTGGGGATGACGGGAAGATATGCCCAGTGGCAAATGGCGGGGGAATCTTAGAGCAGGAACCAACTGCTCCAGCTGCGGCAGTAGGTGAAGGACTACCAAGAGGACAACAGTGGAGTAGGAGGCCAGGCGCGACAGGTGGCTGTCGATCTCAACCTGCTTCCACCTCTGCCCACTTGTGACCCCTCACTCCTACAGGATCAACGGCTAGACTCCCTCCTGACCCACCTGCCTCTAGTGGGCACACACCGGAGGCAATAACACACACGCATGCAGGTGGAAGGCCTCAAGGCCTTCCTGCTGCAGGTGGGAGAGGAGCCCAAGACCCAGCCTCCCGAAGGATGGTTCAGCTGGAAAATAGCAGTGATTTTCGTCTTCGTCCTTCTCTATCTCTGCCTTAACAGTGGGTCAGGCATACACTCTACGCCCACTCTAGTAGGGAGTACTACTTCCACGGAGCTAAATCTCTCTCCCACAAAGCCTGATCACACACCCTCACATACCATTAAAACCCAAAAACACACCGGTACAATACCCACAACAACAACAACAACACCCACAACAACAACATCAACAGGAGCAACAACAACAACATCAACAACAACAACACCCACAACAACAACATCAACAGGAGCAACAACAACAACATCAACAACAACAACATCAACACCCAAGTCAACAACATCAACACCCAAGTCAACAACAGCAACAACATCAACACCCAAGTCAACAACATCAACATCCAAGTCAACAACAACATCAACACCCAAGTCAACAACAACAACAACAACAAGGACAAACAAAGGCTAAAACCAAACGATTAGGTCGTGGATAACCTGCCCCAGAAAGTTTTAGGGTGCAATTATTGGCCTTAAAGGAAAAAGAATATAAGAGCTTGAGGTCAAATTCAACGTATTTATCTCGCTCAATTGGTGTGAAGGGAGAGCAGAGATCTATGGGTATGATGCGGCAAACATCGAGAGGTGCGAAGACGCCCTCCTCCAGATAATGAAGAACGGCGCAAAATGAGACTAGGCCTACCTCGGACAACGGGAGTGGTAGTCCCGTTGTTGACAGCGGGAGTGGTAGTCCCGTTGTTGACAGCGGGAGTGGTAGTCCCGTTGTTGACAGCGGGAGTGGTAGCGACGCTACGTGTCCTGTTGTTGGCAACGGGAGTGGTGTGTGTGTGTGTGTATGTGTACACCTTGTTGTACTTGTGGGGGTTGAACTCTGGCACTTTGGTCCCGCCTCTTAACTGTCAATCAACTGGTGTACAGATTCCTAAGCCTACTGGGCTCTATCATATCTACATTTGAAACTGTGTATAGAGTCAGCCTCCACCACATCACTGTCTAATGCATTCCACCTGTTAACTACTCTGACACTGAAATAGTTCTTTCTAACGTCCCTGTGGCTCATTTGGGTATTCGATCTCCACCTGTGTCCCCTTGTTCGCGTACCACCCGTTTTAAACTTTTTATCCTTAACTACCCTGCCAATTCCTCGCAGAATTTTGTAGGTAGTGATCATGTCTTCCCATACTCTTCTGTCTTCCAGTGTCGTGAGGTGCATTTTACGCAGCCTTTCCTCGTAACTAATGCCTCTTAGTTTTGGGACTAGTCTAGTGGCATACCACTTAACTTTTTCAAGCTTCGTCTTGTGCTTGACAAGGCTCTATGCTGGGGCCGTATACTCCAGTCTTACATATGCCGTATACATGATTCTGAATGATTCCTTACACAGGTTCCTGAAGGTTCTTCTGATGTTAGCCAGCCACGCATGTGCCGCAGATGTAATTCTTTTTATGTGGGCTTCAGGAGACAGTTTTGGTGTGATATTAACTATATCTTTCTCTCTGTGCGTTTCTGGAAGTACTTCATCTCATATTCTGTATCTGGTGTCTGGCCACCTCTTTCCACCGCCTTGTTTATGAACTTATCTATTTGTACTCACGTATTTGTGCCTGCAGGATCGAGCATTGACTCTTGAATCCCGCCTTTCGAGCCCGTTTCCTACAGCAATGACTCCGGTCCTATTTCCCTGTCATATCTAGTTTTAAAATTATGAATAGAATTTGCTTCCACAAAATGCTCCTTAAGATCATTCCATTTTTCCACTACTCTCACACTAAAAGAAAACTTCCTAACATCTCTGTGACTTATCTGAGTTTCTATCTTCCACCCATGTCCCCCCTCGTTCTATTACTATTTTCTGTGGACATTTCGTCTATTTCTACTCTGTCAATTCCCTTCAGAATTTTATTTATTAATATCATATCCCGCGTCCTTCTTTTTTCTAGTGTCGTAAGGCTCAGTTCCTTCAGGCGCTCTTCATACCCCATCCCTCGTAATGCAGGAATGAGTCTCGTTGCAAACTTCTGAACCTTTTCCCGTTTCCTTATGTGTTTCTTCTGGTTGGTACTCCATGATGGCGACATACTCTAAGACTGACTTCACGTCGGCAGTGTAAAGCGCCCTAAATGCCTCCTTAATTAGGTTTCTGAATGATGTTCTTTCTTTTGCCAGAGTAGAGTACACTGCTGTCGATATCCTATTTATATGTACCTCAGGAGTTAGATTAGGTGTTACGTCCACACCCTGGACTCTTTCTCGACTTGTCACAGGTAGGCAGTTCTCCTTCAATGTATACTGTCCCTTTTGGTCTCCTATCACCTTATCCCATTTTCATAACTTTACATTTGCTCGTATTGAACTCCAATTGCCATTTCTCTGACTATCTCTGCTACCTGTTCAAGTCCTCTTGGAGGATCCTACAATCCTCATCTGTCACAACTCTTGTCATCAACTTTGGGTCATCCGCGAACATCAACATGTAGGATTCTACTCCTGTAAACATGTCATTAATGTATATTAAAAATAGAATTGGTCCCAGCACCGATCCTTGAGGTTCGCTTCTTCCAACCGTTGGAACTACTCCGTCAGTCGATTTATGTATTGTTTCCAGCTATCGGCGTACACCACTATATCGTCTATGTACACGGCACAGCCTTCCATCCGTCTTAGCACTTCGTTGATCATCCTCTGAAAACAACTTCCGCTGTTCTTCATACCAAACGGAAGCACTTTGTACTGGTACAATCCGTCTGGAGTAGCGAACGCTGACATCTTTCTCGCACTCGGAGACAAAGGGATTTGATAATATCCTTTCAGCAGATCGACCTTGGTGACAAACCTTGCGTTTCCCACTTGGTCGATGCAATCACTTATTTGGGGCATCGGGTGAGAATCCGACACGGTTATGGAATTCACTTTGCAATAGTCGGTGCAAAAACGATATGATCCGTCACTCTTCTTGACTAGCACACAGGGCGAGCTCCACTCACTGTTGCTGGGCTCAGCGAGATCATTCGCTAGCAGATATTCCACCTCTTGTCGCATAATCTTCCTCTTCTTCTACCACAACGAGCACCACAACAACGAACATCTCAACAACGAACACTACAACTAAAAACACCACAAAAACGAACATGACAACAACGAACATGACAACAACGAACATCTCAACAACGAACATCTCAACATCGAACGTTTCAACAACAAACATCTCAACTACGAACACTACAACAATGAACACTACAACAACGAGCACCACAACAACGAACATCTCAACAACGAACACTACAACAACGAACACCACAAGAACGAACATCACAACAACGAACATCACAACAACGAACATCTCAAAAACGAACACCACAATAATGAACACTACAACAACGAAAATCAGAACAACGAACACTACAACAACGAACACTACAACTACGAAAACCTTAACAACAAACACCACAACAACGAAATTTACAACGACGAACATTACAACAATGAACACTACAACAACGAACACTACAACAACGAACAGTACAACAAGGAACATTACAACAACGAACACTACAACAACGAACTCTACTACAACGAACACTACAACAACGAACTTTACAACAATGAACACTACAACAACGAACACTACAACAACGAACACTACAACAACGAACACTACAACAACGAACACCACAACAACGAACACCACAACAACAAACATCTCAACAACGAACATCTCAACAATGAATATCTCAACAACGAACACTACAACAACGAACATCACAACAACGAACATTACAACAACGACCACCACAACAACGAACATCTCAGCAACGAACCTCTGAACAACGAACATCTCAACAACGAACACTACAACAACGAACATCTCAACAATGAACATCTCAACAACGAACACTACAACAACGAACACTACAACAACGAACACTACAACAACGAACACTACAACAACAAACACCAATACAACGAACACTGCAACAACGAACACTACAACAACGATCACTACCACAACGAACACCACAACAACGAACACTACAACAACGAACCCTAAAACAACGAACACTACAACAACGAACATCTCAACAATGAACACTACAACAACGAACACTAGTACAACGAACACCACAGCAACGAACACCACAATAATGAACACTACAACAACGAAAATCAGAACAACGAACACTTCAACAACGAACACTACAACAACGAACACTACAACTACGAACATCTTAACAACAAACACCACAACAACGAACTTTACAACAACGAACATCTCAACAACGAACATCTCAACAGCGAACCTCTCAACAACGAACACTATAAACAACGAACACCACAACAACGAACATCACAACAACGAACACTACAACAACGAACATCTCAACAACGAACTCTACAACTACGAACATCTCAACAACAAACACCACAACAACGAACTTTACAACAACGAACATCTCAACAACGAACATCTCAACAACGAACCTCTCAACAACGAGCACTACACCAACGAACACCACAACAACGAACATCTCAACAACGAACATCTCAACTACGAACACTAAAACAATGAACACTACAACAACGAGCACCACAACAACGAACATCTCAACAACGAACATCTCAACAACGAACACCACAATAATGAGCACTACAACAACGAAAATCAGAACAACGAACACTACAACTACGAAAACCTTAACAACAAACACCACAACAACGAACTTTACAACAACGAACATTTCAACATCGAACGTCTCAACAACGAACATCTCTACTACGAACACTACAACAATGAACACTACCACAACGAGCACCACAACAACGAACACCTCAACAACGAACACTACAACAACAAACACCACAAGAACGAACATCACAACAACGAACATCACAACAACGAACATCTCAACAACGAACACCACAATAATAAACACCACAACAATGAAATCAGAACAACGAACACTACAACAACGAACACTACAACTACGAAAACCTTAACAACAAACACCACAACAACGAACTTTACAACAACGAACACCACAACAACGAACAATACAAAAACGAACACCACAACAACGAACTCCACAACAACGAACTTTACAACAACGAACACCTCAACAACGAACATTACAACAACGAAAATCACAAAAACGACCATTACAACAACGAACACCACTACGACGAACACTACAATAATTAACACTACAACAACGAACAATACAACATTGAACACTACAACAACGAACAAAAGAACAACGAACACTTCAACAACGAACACTACAACAACGAACACTACAACAACGAGCATTACAACAATGAACACTACAACAACGAGCATTACAACAATGAACACTACAAGAACGATTACTACAACAATGAACTATTGAACTTCAATACAATGAAGTATTGGTGTGACATTATCCAGTTGTTGGACCCTGCCTTTTTGGTGGTGATCCTGGACGGGTCCCGCCACCTGGGCCAAACCTCAACACTTCCAAGCTAACTATATTATCTCCATCTCTGATAGTCATCTAGCCCATGATTCTTTACACAGATTAAACCATCTTTTATAGACCTTAGTCGTGTTGCTTGGTGCTTTTCCTGATAGTTTCCTCTGCCCAATAGATATTTCCAGAGGAAAGATGAGTAAGATTATTATTGTTGTGGTGTTAGTGGTGGGGATGACGGGAAGATATGCCCAGTGGCAAATGGCGGGGGAATCTTAGAGCAGGAACCAACTGCTCCAGCTGCGGCAGTAGGTGAAGGACTACCAAGAGGACAACAGTGGAGTAGGAGGCCAGGCGCGACAGGTGGCTGTCGATCTCAACCTGCTTCCACCTCTGCCCACTTGTGACCCCTCACTCCTACAGGATCAACGGCTAGACTCCCTCCTGACCCACCTGCCTCTAGTGGGCACACACCGGAGGCAATAACACACACGCATGCAGGTGGAAGGCCTCAAGGCCTTCCTGCTGCAGGTGGGAGAGGAGCCCAAGACCCAGCCTCCCGAAGGATGGTTCAGCTGGAAAATAGCAGTGATTTTCGTCTTCGTCCTTCTCTATCTCTGCCTTAACAGTGGGTCAGGCATACACTCTACGCCCACTCTAGTAGGGAGTACTACTTCCACGGAGCTAAATCTCTCTCCCACAAAGCCTGATCACACACCCTCACATACCATTAAAACCCAAAAACACACCGGTACAATACCCACAACAACAACAACAACACCCACAACAACAACATCAACAGGAGCAACAACAACAACATCAACAACAACAACACCCACAACAACAACATCAACAGGAGCAACAACAACAACATCAACAACAACAACATCAACACCCAAGTCAACAACATCAACACCCAAGTCAACAACAGCAACAACATCAACACCCAAGTCAACAACATCAACATCCAAGTCAACAACAACATCAACACCCAAGTCAACAACAACAACAACAACAAGGACAAACAAAGGCTAAAACCAAACGATTAGGTCGTGGATAACCTGCCCCAGAAAGTTTTAGGGTGCAATTATTGGCCTTAAAGGAAAAAGAATATAAGAGCTTGAGGTCAAATTCAACGTATTTATCTCGCTCAATTGGTGTGAAGGGAGAGCAGAGATCTATGGGTATGATGCGGCAAACATCGAGAGGTGCGAAGACGCCCTCCTCCAGATAATGAAGAACGGCGCAAAATGAGACTAGGCCTACCTCGGACAACGGGAGTGGTAGTCCCGTTGTTGACAGCGGGAGTGGTAGTCCCGTTGTTGACAGCGGGAGTGGTAGTCCCGTTGTTGACAGCGGGAGTGGTAGCGACGCTACGTGTCCTGTTGTTGGCAACGGGAGTGGTGTGTGTGTGTGTGTATGTGTACACCTTGTTGTACTTGTGGGGGTTGAACTCTGGCACTTTGGTCCCGCCTCTTAACTGTCAATCAACTGGTGTACAGATTCCTAAGCCTACTGGGCTCTATCATATCTACATTTGAAACTGTGTATAGAGTCAGCCTCCACCACATCACTGTCTAATGCATTCCACCTGTTAACTACTCTGACACTGAAATAGTTCTTTCTAACGTCCCTGTGGCTCATTTGGGTATTCGATCTCCACCTGTGTCCCCTTGTTCGCGTACCACCCGTTTTAAACTTTTTATCCTTAACTACCCTGCCAATTCCTCGCAGAATTTTGTAGGTAGTGATCATGTCTTCCCATACTCTTCTGTCTTCCAGTGTCGTGAGGTGCATTTTACGCAGCCTTTCCTCGTAACTAATGCCTCTTAGTTTTGGGACTAGTCTAGTGGCATACCACTTAACTTTTTCAAGCTTCGTCTTGTGCTTGACAAGGCTCTATGCTGGGGCCGTATACTCCAGTCTTACATATGCCGTATACATGATTCTGAATGATTCCTTACACAGGTTCCTGAAGGTTCTTCTGATGTTAGCCAGCCACGCATGTGCCGCAGATGTAATTCTTTTTATGTGGGCTTCAGGAGACAGTTTTGGTGTGATATTAACTATATCTTTCTCTCTGTGCGTTTCTGGAAGTACTTCATCTCATATTCTGTATCTGGTGTCTGGCCACCTCTTTCCACCGCCTTGTTTATGAACTTATCTATTTGTACTCACGTATTTGTGCCTGCAGGATCGAGCATTGACTCTTGAATCCCGCCTTTCGAGCCCGTTTCCTACAGCAATGACTCCGGTCCTATTTCCCTGTCATATCTAGTTTTAAAATTATGAATAGAATTTGCTTCCACAAAATGCTCCTTAAGATCATTCCATTTTTCCACTACTCTCACACTAAAAGAAAACTTCCTAACATCTCTGTGACTTATCTGAGTTTCTATCTTCCACCCATGTCCCCCCTCGTTCTATTACTATTTTCTGTGGACATTTCGTCTATTTCTACTCTGTCAATTCCCTTCAGAATTTTATTTATTAATATCATATCCCGCGTCCTTCTTTTTTCTAGTGTCGTAAGGCTCAGTTCCTTCAGGCGCTCTTCATACCCCATCCCTCGTAATGCAGGAATGAGTCTCGTTGCAAACTTCTGAACCTTTTCCCGTTTCCTTATGTGTTTCTTCTGGTTGGTACTCCATGATGGCGACATACTCTAAGACTGACTTCACGTCGGCAGTGTAAAGCGCCCTAAATGCCTCCTTAATTAGGTTTCTGAATGATGTTCTTTCTTTTGCCAGAGTAGAGTACACTGCTGTCGATATCCTATTTATATGTACCTCAGGAGTTAGATTAGGTGTTACGTCCACACCCTGGACTCTTTCTCGACTTGTCACAGGTAGGCAGTTCTCCTTCAATGTATACTGTCCCTTTTGGTCTCCTATCACCTTATCCCATTTTCATAACTTTACATTTGCTCGTATTGAACTCCAATTGCCATTTCTCTGACTATCTCTGCTACCTGTTCAAGTCCTCTTGGAGGATCCTACAATCCTCATCTGTCACAACTCTTGTCATCAACTTTGGGTCATCCGCGAACATCAACATGTAGGATTCTACTCCTGTAAACATGTCATTAATGTATATTAAAAATAGAATTGGTCCCAGCACCGATCCTTGAGGTTCGCTTCTTCCAACCGTTGGAACTACTCCGTCAGTCGATTTATGTATTGTTTCCAGCTATCGGCGTACACCACTATATCGTCTATGTACACGGCACAGCCTTCCATCCGTCTTAGCACTTCGTTGATCATCCTCTGAAAACAACTTCCGCTGTTCTTCATACCAAACGGAAGCACTTTGTACTGGTACAATCCGTCTGGAGTAGCGAACGCTGACATCTTTCTCGCACTCGGAGACAAAGGGATTTGATAATATCCTTTCAGCAGATCGACCTTGGTGACAAACCTTGCGTTTCCCACTTGGTCGATGCAATCACTTATTTGGGGCATCGGGTGAGAATCCGACACGGTTATGGAATTCACTTTGCAATAGTCGGTGCAAAAACGATATGATCCGTCACTCTTCTTGACTAGCACACAGGGCGAGCTCCACTCACTGTTGCTGGGCTCAGCGAGATCATTCGCTAGCAGATATTCCACCTCTTGTCGCATAATCTTCCTCTTCTTCTACCACAACGAGCACCACAACAACGAACATCTCAACAACGAACACTACAACTAAAAACACCACAAAAACGAACATGACAACAACGAACATGACAACAACGAACATCTCAACAACGAACATCTCAACATCGAACGTTTCAACAACAAACATCTCAACTACGAACACTACAACAATGAACACTACAACAACGAGCACCACAACAACGAACATCTCAACAACGAACACTACAACAACGAACACCACAAGAACGAACATCACAACAACGAACATCACAACAACGAACATCTCAAAAACGAACACCACAATAATGAACACTACAACAACGAAAATCAGAACAACGAACACTACAACAACGAACACTACAACTACGAAAACCTTAACAACAAACACCACAACAACGAAATTTACAACGACGAACATTACAACAATGAACACTACAACAACGAACACTACAACAACGAACAGTACAACAAGGAACATTACAACAACGAACACTACAACAACGAACTCTACTACAACGAACACTACAACAACGAACTTTACAACAATGAACACTACAACAACGAACACTACAACAACGAACACTACAACAACGAACACTACAACAACGAACACCACATCAACGAACACCACAACAACAAACATCTCAACAACGAACATCTCAACAATGAATATCTCAACAACGAACACTACAACAACGAACATCACAACAACGAACATTACAACAACGACCACCACAACAACGAACATCTCAGCAACGAACCTCTGAACAACGAACATCTCAACAACGAACACTACAACAACGAACATCTCAACAATGAACATCTCAACAACGAACACTACAACAACGAACACTACAACAACGAACACTACAACAACGAACACTACAACAACAAACACCAAAACAACGAACACTGCAACAACGAACACTACAACAACGATCACTACCACAACGAACACCACAACAACGAACACTACAACAACGAACCCTAAAACAACGAACACTACAACAACGAACATCTCAACAATGAACACTACAACAACGAACACTAGTACAACGAACACCACAGCAACGAACACCACAATAATGAACACTACAACAACGAAAATCAGAACAACGAACACTTCAACAACGAACACTACAACAACGAACACTACAACTACGAACATCTTAACAACAAACACCACAACAACGAACTTTACAACAACGAACATCTCAACAACGAACATCTCAACAGCGAACCTCTCAACAACGAACACTATAAACAACGAACACCACAACAACGAACATCACAACAACGAACACTACAACAACGAACATCTCAACAACGAACTCTACAACTACGAACATCTCAACAACAAACACCACAACAACGAACTTTACAACAACGAACATCTCAACAACGAACATCTCAACAACGAACCTCTCAACAACGAGCACTACACCAACGAACACCACAACAACGAACATCTCAACAACGAACATCTCAACTACGAACACTAAAACAATGAACACTACAACAACGAGCACCACAACAACGAACATCTCAACAACGAACATCTCAACAACGAACACCACAATAATGAGCACTACAACAACGAAAATCAGAACAACGAACACTACAACTACGAAAACCTTAACAACAAACACCACAACAACGAACTTTACAACAACGAACACCACAACAACGAACAATACAACAACCAACACCACAACAACGAATTCCACAACAACGAACTTTACAGCAACGAACACCTCAACAACGAACATTACAACAACGAAAATCACAAAAACGACCATTACAACAACGAACACCACTACAACGAACACCACTACAACGAACACTACAATAATTAACACTACTACAACGAACAATACAACATTGAACACTACAACAACGAACAAAACAACAACGAACACTTCAACAACGAACACTACAACAACGAACACCACAACAACGAACACCACAACAACGAACACTACAACAACGAACACCACAACAACGAACACCACAACAACAAACACTACAACAACGAACACCACAACAACGAAAATTACAACAATGAACACTACAACAACTAACATTACAACAACGAACACTACAACAACAAACACTACAACAACGAACGCTACAAAAACGAACACCACAACAACGAACATTAGAACAACGAACACTACAACAACGAACGTTATAAGAACGAACTCTACAACAACGAACACTACAACAACGAACACTACAACAACGAACACCACATCAACGAACACCACAACAACGAACATCTCAACAACGAACATCTCAACAACGAATATCTCAACAACGAACAATACAACAATGAACATCACAACAACGAACTTTACGACAACGACCACCACAACAACGAACATCTCAACAACGAACCTATCAACAACGACCATCTCAGCAACGAACACTACAACAACGAACATCTCAACAACGAACACTATAACAACGAACACTGCAACAACGAACACTACAATAACGTACACTACAACAACGAACACTACAACAACGAACACCAAAACAACGATCACTACAACAACGAACACTACAACAACGAACACTACCACAACGAACACCACAACAACGAACACTACAACAACGAACACTAAAACAACGAACACTACAAGAACGAACATCTCAACAATGAACATCTCAACTACGAACACTACAACAATGATCACTAGAACAACGAACACCACAACAACGAGCACAACAATAATAAACACTACAACAACGAACATTAGAACAACGAACACCAGAACAACGAACACTACAACAACGAAAATCAGAACAACGAACACTTCAACAACGAACGCTACAACAACGAACATCTCAAGAACGAACCTCTCAACAACGAACACTATAAACAACGAACACCACAACAACGAACATCACAACAACGAACACCACAACAACGAACATCTCAACAACGAACTCTACATCTATGAACATCACAACAACAAACACCACAACAACGAACTTTACAACAACGAACATTTCAACATCGAACGTCTCAACAACGAACATCTCTACTACGAACACTACAACAATGAACACTACCACAACGAGCACCACAACAACGAACACCTCAACAACGAACACTACAACAACAAACACCACAAGAACGAACATCACAACAACGAACATCACAACAACGAACATCTCAACAACGAACACCACAATAATAAACACCACAACAATGAAATCAGAACAACGAACACTACAACAACGAACACTACAACTACGAAAACCTTAACAACAAACACCACAACAACGAACTTTACAACAACGAACACCACAACAACGAACAATACAAAAACGAACACCACAACAACGAACTCCACAACAACGAACTTTACAACAACGAACACCTCAACAACGAACATTACAACAACGAAAATCACAAAAACGACCATTACAACAACGAACACCACTACGACGAACACTACAATAATTAACACTACAACAACGAACAATACAACATTGAACACTACAACAACGAACAAAAGAACAACGAACACTTCAACAACGAACACTACAACAACGAACACTACAACAACGAGCATTACAACAATGAACACTACAACAACGAGCATTACAACAATGAACACTACAAGAACGATTACTACAACAATGAACTATTGAACTTCAATACAATGAAGTATTGGTGTGACATTATCCAGTTGTTGGACCCTGCCTTTTTGGTGGTGATCCTGGACGGGTCCCGCCACCCGGGCCAAACCTCAACACTTCCAAGCTAACTATATTATCTCCATCTCTGATAGTCATCTAGCCCATGATTCTTTACACAGATTAAACCATCTTTTATAGACCTTAGTCGTGTTGCTTGGTGCTTTTCCTGATAGTTTCCTCTGCCCAATAGATATTTCCAGAGGAAAGATGAGTAAGATTATTATTGTTGTGGTGTTAGTGGTGGGGATGACGGGAAGATATGCCCAGTGGCAAATGGCGGGGGAATCTTAGAGCAGGAACCAACTGCTCCAGCTGCGGCAGTAGGTGAAGGACTACCAAGAGGACAACAGTGGAGTAGGAGGCCAGGCGCGACAGGTGGCTGTCGATCTCAACCTGCTTCCACCTCTGCCCACTTGTGACCCCTCACTCCTACAGGATCAACGGCTAGACTCCCTCCTGACCCACCTGCCTCTAGTGGGCACACACCGGAGGCAATAACACACACGCATGCAGGTGGAAGGCCTCAAGGCCTTCCTGCTGCAGGTGGGAGAGGAGCCCAAGACCCAGCCTCCCGAAGGATGGTTCAGCTGGAAAATAGCAGTGATTTTCGTCTTCGTCCTTCTCTATCTCTGCCTTAACAGTGGGTCAGGCATACACTCTACGCCCACTCTAGTAGGGAGTACTACTTCCACGGAGCTAAATCTCTCTCCCACAAAGCCTGATCACACACCCTCACATACCATTAAAACCCAAAAACACACCGGTACAATACCCACAACAACAACAACAACACCCACAACAACAACATCAACAGGAGCAACAACAACAACATCAACAACAACAACACCCACAACAACAACATCAACAGGAGCAACAACAACAACATCAACAACAACAACATCAACACCCAAGTCAACAACATCAACACCCAAGTCAACAACAGCAACAACATCAACACCCAAGTCAACAACATCAACATCCAAGTCAACAACAACATCAACACCCAAGTCAACAACAACAACAACAACAAGGACAAACAAAGGCTAAAACCAAACGATTAGGTCGTGGATAACCTGCCCCAGAAAGTTTTAGGGTGCAATTATTGGCCTTAAAGGAAAAAGAATATAAGAGCTTGAGGTCAAATTCAACGTATTTATCTCGCTCAATTGGTGTGAAGGGAGAGCAGAGATCTATGGGTATGATGCGGCAAACATCGAGAGGTGCGAAGACGCCCTCCTCCAGATAATGAAGAACGGCGCAAAATGAGACTAGGCCTACCTCGGACAACGGGAGTGGTAGTCCCGTTGTTGACAGCGGGAGTGGTAGTCCCGTTGTTGACAGCGGGAGTGGTAGTCCCGTTGTTGACAGCGGGAGTGGTAGCGACGCTACGTGTCCTGTTGTTGGCAACGGGAGTGGTGTGTGTGTGTGTGTATGTGTACACCTTGTTGTACTTGTGGGGGTTGAACTCTGGCACTTTGGTCCCGCCTCTTAACTGTCAATCAACTGGTGTACAGATTCCTAAGCCTACTGGGCTCTATCATATCTACATTTGAAACTGTGTATAGAGTCAGCCTCCACCACATCACTGTCTAATGCATTCCACCTGTTAACTACTCTGACACTGAAATAGTTCTTTCTAACGTCCCTGTGGCTCATTTGGGTATTCGATCTCCACCTGTGTCCCCTTGTTCGCGTACCACCCGTTTTAAACTTTTTATCCTTAACTACCCTGCCAATTCCTCGCAGAATTTTGTAGGTAGTGATCATGTCTTCCCATACTCTTCTGTCTTCCAGTGTCGTGAGGTGCATTTTACGCAGCCTTTCCTCGTAACTAATGCCTCTTAGTTTTGGGACTAGTCTAGTGGCATACCACTTAACTTTTTCAAGCTTCGTCTTGTGCTTGACAAGGCTCTATGCTGGGGCCGTATACTCCAGTCTTACATATGCCGTATACATGATTCTGAATGATTCCTTACACAGGTTCCTGAAGGTTCTTCTGATGTTAGCCAGCCACGCATGTGCCGCAGATGTAATTCTTTTTATGTGGGCTTCAGGAGACAGTTTTGGTGTGATATTAACTATATCTTTCTCTCTGTGCGTTTCTGGAAGTACTTCATCTCATATTCTGTATCTGGTGTCTGGCCACCTCTTTCCACCGCCTTGTTTATGAACTTATCTATTTGTACTCACGTATTTGTGCCTGCAGGATCGAGCATTGACTCTTGAATCCCGCCTTTCGAGCCCGTTTCCTACAGCAATGACTCCGGTCCTATTTCCCTGTCATATCTAGTTTTAAAATTATGAATAGAATTTGCTTCCACAAAATGCTCCTTAAGATCATTCCATTTTTCCACTACTCTCACACTAAAAGAAAACTTCCTAACATCTCTGTGACTTATCTGAGTTTCTATCTTCCACCCATGTCCCCCCTCGTTCTATTACTATTTTCTGTGGACATTTCGTCTATTTCTACTCTGTCAATTCCCTTCAGAATTTTATTTATTAATATCATATCCCGCGTCCTTCTTTTTTCTAGTGTCGTAAGGCTCAGTTCCTTCAGGCGCTCTTCATACCCCATCCCTCGTAATGCAGGAATGAGTCTCGTTGCAAACTTCTGAACCTTTTCCCGTTTCCTTATGTATTTCTTCTGGTTGGTACTCCATGATGGCGACATACTCTAAGACTGACTTCACGTCGGCAGTGTAAAGCGCCCTAAATGCCTCCTTAATTAGGTTTCTGAATGATGTTCTTTCTTTTGCCAGAGTAGAGTACACTGCTGTCGATATCCTATTTATATGTACCTCAGGAGTTAGATTAGGTGTTACGTCCACACCCTGGACTCTTTCTCGACTTGTCACAGGTAGGCAGTTCTCCTTCAATGTATACTGTCCCTTTTGGTCTCCTATCACCTTATCCCATTTTCATAACTTTACATTTGCTCGTATTGAACTCCAATTGCCATTTCTCTGACTATCTCTGCTACCTGTTCAAGTCCTCTTGGAGGATCCTACAATCCTCATCTGTCACAACTCTTGTCATCAACTTTGGGTCATCCGCGAACATCAACATGTAGGATTCTACTCCTGTAAACATGTCATTAATGTATATTAAAAATAGAATTGGTCCCAGCACCGATCCTTGAGGTTCGCTTCTTCCAACCGTTGGAACTACTCCGTCAGTCGATTTATGTATTGTTTCCAGCTATCGGCGTACACCACTATATCGTCTATGTACACGGCACAGCCTTCCATCCGTCTTAGCACTTCGTTGATCATCCTCTGAAAACAACTTCCGCTGTTCTTCATACCAAACGGAAGCACTTTGTACTGGTACAATCCGTCTGGAGTAGCGAACGCTGACATCTCTCTCGCACTCGGAGACAAAGGGATTTGATAATATCCTTTCAGCAGATCGACCTTGGTGACAAACCTTGCGTTTCCCACTTGGTCGATGCAATCACTTATTTGGGGCATCGGGTGAGAATCCGACACGGTTATGGAATTCACTTTGCAATAGTCGGTGCAAAAACGATATGATCCGTCACTCTTCTTGACTAGCACACAGGGCGAGCTCCACTCACTGTTGCTGGGCTCAGCGAGATCATTCGCTAGCAGATATTCCACCTCTTGTCGCATAATCTTCCTCTTCTCAGGACTCACCCGATAAGCAATCTGCTTCATTGGCTTTCCTCCGCACACATCTACCTCGTGCACCACACTCATGTGCCGTCGGGGCACATCTGTAAAGAGTGACTTGTTCCTTCTTAACAGGGTCACTAGATCTCTCCTTTTCCCTTTATCCAGATGAAGCAGCCTCTCTTCTAGATGTATCAAACTTTCCGTATTTGACAGGCGCGTACCATCGGCACAGGCCCACTTTCCTTCCTCTGCTGGCAACACTTGGCTCATCTCCATACACAGAACCAATTTCCCTTCTTGCGACTGTGTTTCACACCGTCACTCTCGCACTCTCTTGCTCCTCTGGGAAGTATGGCTTCAAACGGTTGATATGACATACCTGTGTCTTGCGGGGGCGATTCGACCTGCTGATCTCATAACTTACAGGACCCACACGCCGAATAACCGAGTATGGACCACCAAAGCGTGATTCCGTCACTCTACCTCTCCCAGGTAGCAACATCATCACTCTGGCTCCTGCCTCGAACTCCCTTGAGACAGCCTTCTTGTCGTACCAGATCGACATCTTCTCTTGCTCTGTCTTCAGGCGTTCAGCAGCCAATTCCTTTGCGTTTCCAATCGTTCATGGAATCTCTGCACATACTCTTCCACTGTCCCTAACGTCTTCTCCACCGTCAACTGCTCCTTCAGCATCAATAACGGGCTCCTTACTTCGTGCCCAAACACCAGTTGGAATGGAGAGAATCCCCGAGACTCAACTATAGCATCTTTGATTGCAATCTGCTTCATTGGCTTTCCTCCGCACACATCTACCTCGTGCACCACACTCATGTGCCGTCGGGGCACATCTGTAAAGAGTGACTTGTTCCTTCTTAACAGGGTCACTAGATCTCTCCTTTTCCCTTTATCCAGATGAAGCAGCCTCTCTTCTAGATGTATCAAACTTTCCGTATTTGACAGGCGCGTACCATCGGCACAGGCCCACTTTCCTTCCTCTGCTGGCAACACTTGGCTCATCTCCATACACAGAACCAATTTCCCTTCTTGCGACTGTGTTTCACACCGTCACTCTCGCACTCTCTTGCTCCTCTGGGAAGTATGGCTTCAAACGGTTGATATGACATACCTGTGTCTTGCGGGGGCGATTCGACCTGCTGATCTCATAACTTACAGGACCCACACGCCGAATAACCGAGTATGGACCACCAAAGCGTGATTCCGTCACTCTACCTCTCCCAGGTAGCAACATCATCACTCTGGCTCCTGCCTCGAACTCCCTTGAGACAGCCTTCTTGTCGTACCAGATCGACATCTTCTCTTGCTCTGTCTTCAGGCGTTCAGCAGCCAATTCCTTTGCGTTTCCAATCGTTCATGGAATCTCTGCACATACTCTTCCACTGTCCCTAACGTCTTCTCCACCGTCAACTGCTCCTTCAGCATCAATAACGGGCTCCTTACTTCGTGCCCAAACACCAGTTGGAATGGAGAGAATCCCCGAGACTCAACTATAGCATCTTTGATTGCAATCTGCTTCATTGGCTTTCCTCCGCACACATCTACCTCGTGCACCACACTCATGTGCCGTCGGGGCACATCTGTAAAGAGTGACTTGTTCCTTCTTAACAGGGTCACTAGATCTCTCCTTTTCCCTTTATCCAGATGAAGCAGCCTCTCTTCTAGATGTATCAAACTTTCCGTATTTGACAGGCGCGTACCATCGGCACAGGCCCACTTTCCTTCCTCTGCTGGCAACACTTGGCTCATCTCCATACACAGAACCAATTTCCCTTCTTGCGACTGTGTTTCACACCGTCACTCTCGCACTCTCTTGCTCCTCTGGGAAGTATGGCTTCAAACGGTTGATATGACATACCTGTGTCTTGCGGGGGCGATTCGACCTGCTGATCTCATAACTTACAGGACCCACACGCCGAATAACCGAGTATGGACCACCAAAGCGTGATTCCGTCACTCTACCTCTCCCAGGTAGCAACATCATCACTCTGGCTCCTGCCTCGAACTCCCTTGAGACAGCCTTCTTGTCGTACCAGATCGACATCTTCTCTTGCTCTGTCTTCAGGCGTTCAGCAGCCAATTCCTTTGCGTTTCCAATCGTTCATGGAATCTCTGCACATACTCTTCCACTGTCCCTAACGTCTTCTCCACCGTCAACTGCTCCTTCAGCATCAATAACGGGCTCCTTACTTCGTGCCCAAACACCAGTTGGAATGGAGAGAATCCCCGAGACTCAACTATAGCATCTTTGATTGCAATCTGCTTCATTGGCTTTCCTCCGCACACATCTACCTCGTGCACCACACTCATGTGCCGTCGGGGCACATCTGTAAAGAGTGACTTGTTCCTTCTTAACAGGGTCACTAGATCTCTCCTTTTCCCTTTATCCAGATGAAGCAGCCTCTCTTCTAGATGTATCAAACTTTCCGTATTTGACAGGCGCGTACCATCGGCACAGGCCCACTTTCCTTCCTCTGCTGGCAACACTTGGCTCATCTCCATACACAGAACCAATTTCCCTTCTTGCGACTGTGTTTCACACCGTCACTCTCGCACTCTCTTGCTCCTCTGGGAAGTATGGCTTCAAACGGTTGATATGACATACCTGTGTCTTGCGGGGGCGATTCGACCTGCTGATCTCATAACTTACAGGACCCACACGCCGAATAACCGAGTATGGACCACCAAAGCGTGATTCCGTCACTCTACCTCTCCCAGGTAGCAACATCATCACTCTGGCTCCTGCCTCGAACTCCCTTGAGACAGCTTTCTTGTCGTACCAGATCGACATCTTCTCTTGCTCTGTCATCAGGCGTTCAGCAGCCAATTCCTTTGCGTTTCCAATCGTTCATGGAATCTCTGCACATACTCTTCCACTGTCCCTAACGTCTTCTCCACCGTCAACTGCTCCTTCAGCATCAATAACGGGCTCCTTACTTCGTGCCCAAACACCAGTTGGAATGGAGAGAATCCCCGAAACTCAACTATAGCATCTTTGATTGCAAACAGGGCTGGATATACAGCCTCATCCCATTCTGCTCCCTGTTCTGCAAAATTCACTCTCAAGATGGTCTTCAGAGTGGAGTGAAACCTCTCAATCGCTCCCTGCGATTGCGGTATATAAGATGACGATCGTAGTTGGGCTCTTCCTCAGCTCGCAATAGCCTGCCTAAACCACCTCGTCTGGAACACCCTTCCACAGTCGGACTGGATCTCCTTGGGCTCACCTACCCAAGCAAGTAACCGCTGAAGGTGTCCCATGACGCATCTCGATGTCACCTTCCGCACTGGGATCGCCTCTGGAAATCTCGTTGAAGCACACATGATGGTCAATAAGTAATTATTTCCCTTTCTTGTCCTAGGCAAGGGTCCCACAACGTCGATTATTAGGCGTTCAAACGCCTGGCCAAACACAGGAACTGGAACTAAAGGCACTTTCGGGATGGCTGGGACGTCCTGCCCCGCCCTCTTGCACGGTAAACACGTCTTGCAAATTCGTCTTACATCCGCGTCCATGCCCAGCTAATAAAAATGTTCCCAAAGCCTGCTTAAGGTCTTGGTTACTCCTAAGTGACCCGCGGGATCCACTGAGTGTGCAAGCTTTAGTACCGCGTTTCTGTACCGCGCCGACACCACCACCTGATGCCTCACTCTCAGCATACTATCACCCACTTATTCCCTTACCAGTCTCCACTGCCTCATTAGCACTCCCTTCTCCACGAAGAAGTGAGTCAGTGACTCGGGTCCGGCGAGACCTCCTTCCGCCTCCCGTACCAACTCGGGAAACTCTTCCTTTTGCAGCTCACCTAGACGGGTACGGTCAATACCTAGAGGACTGGTGAGAGTAACTTGGACACTCCTATCCAACCCTTCCTCACCTGTCGCTTGTCTTCTGGCCTCCTCTCAGAACAAATGATCGAGCCCCAGATCACCCAGCATGTTCTCTTCGGCGTGACTGGATCCGCTCACATCATCTTCCCTGACGTCTCGTACCGACGTCACCGCGCATACCGGAAATGCCACTCTCGCAATTTCCGTTTCGCCACTGCTGGCGCCCGTCCTGCTGCTCTGTCGATAGGGCTCTATACACTCCTCACCCTTAATCAAATTCGAGAGAACACATCCCCCACAGAAGTCTTTCCCTAGGATCACCTGAGCTTCCATCCTGGGCAGTAAAGCACAGACCCCTACCACGAGAGTCTGAATTAGGAGTCGCCTTATGAAGGGGCATCCTCATTTGTCTCCCCAACGTCCTTATCAGGGCCTCCCCTGTACTGGAACTTCTGTAGTCTTCGAGGAATAGGGATTCACTAACAATGGTGAAGTCGGATCCCGTGTCCCTCAGGATCCTTCCTGGAACAGGCTCAGCTCCTCTTATCTTCACCGTCCCCTCACACACAAAGGGGTGAATCCTCTTCTCCCTCATCACCGGCATATCACCTGAGTTATTGTTGGCTTCTTCGCTTCCTATCCTCGCGAAAGCCACGTTCCCACCGTGCCTGGGGCGACTGCACTCCCTTGCAAAGTGTCCTCATCCCACACAGTTGTAACACCGACCCGCCTCTCCTGGGCGACCCTCTACCAGTCACCCTGGTAGCACCAACGGTACAGATTTCCTGGGTCCTCCTAGGACTCCCCGTTGTCGGTTCCCGGGCAGCAGCACTCGCTCCCGAGCTAGGTCCACTGCTCACAGTTTGGGGCTTCCTCCCTGCATCCTTTGAGCTCTTGAACCGGGTTACTTCATCGGGCACACTACTCTTGGGAGAGTCCCCACCCGTCCTCGCTCCTCCTGAACTCCTAAAGCTCCCTCCCGACATGGGGTAAGGCGAGTGTCTTGGCGGCCGCTCCATCCTGAGATGTAGTGCCTCCTCCAGCATGTTGGCTCGGTCCGCTGCAGCCTTCAGGTCCTTAATACCTGTTTCTCTCACCCTTACGCTCAACTCAGGATGGAGCACTGACATAAAATTCTCCATCACTATCAGTCGTTTGATCTCATCCACCGACTCTGCTTCCTCTGCCTTCAACCATAGTAGGAATTTCCGTTCCATATCCCTGTCGGTCTCGGCGTAAGACTTTCCCGACGCTCTCGTACAGTCTCTGAACAGCTTCCGGTACATCTCCGGAGTCATCCGGAACGAGTGGAGCACCGCATTCTTAATTGCGTCGTAACTAGCACACTCCTCTAGGTCCAGCATGTTGTAGGCTTCCCGGGCCTCACCGGTAAACCTGCCCAGGACCAGAGCAGCCCAATCATCTTCTGGCCACTCCTTCAGAGTCACTATCCGTTCGAAGTGTTCGAAGAACGCCTCAGCTTCTTGAGGTTCGAACGTAGGTAAGTCACGTTCCATTATCTTGAGGTCATCCCACTGTGCAGGTAGTGATGGCAGCCCACGCTCAACGCGATGCAATTCGACTTCTTTCTTTGCCTTTATCTCCTCTAGTCGCAGTTGTCTCTCTCTCCTTCTTCTCGCCGCAGCCGAGCTTCACGCTCACGCTCCTCTCGCTGCAGCCGAGCTTCACGTTCCTCTCGCTGCAGCCGAGATTCACGTTCCTCTCGCTATAGCCGAGCTTCACGTTCCTCTCGCTGCAACCGAGCTTCACGTTCCTCTCGCTGAAGCCGAGCTTCATGCTCGTACTCCACTCGCTGCATTTGCGCTTCTCTCTCCTCTCGTCGCAGTTGGGCTTCCAGTTGCATCTTCATTACTTCCAGTTGCAGGCTCCTCTTACTACTGCTCGACCCTCCACTGCTCCCACGTTCACTGTGAGTCCTCCCCACACTGGTAGCTCTTGGGATGGCTCTAGTTGGGACGGTTCACCTTGGGATGGCCCATCTTGGGACGGCTCTTCCCCTGTTGTCACTTCTCGAGCTGTGAGTTGTGCCATTATTTCTAGCCTACGCTCCGCCACCTTAGTCGTCCTCAATCGGATCCCCAAGTGGCCTGACACTTGTTGGTGCTGGGCTTTGGTATACTCCTTCAAAATTTTTCTCAACCCTCGTATCCATAAATTTCTTTACTTTATCCTCCTCCATCTCTATGTTATCGAGCATACACGACAGCACAGACAAGTTAGTAGGGTACAAATTTCACAGTTTCATTCCCTTAGCTGGTTGGGTAACAGTATCACTGAATTCACTGGCAACACTGTCTTGATTAATGCATCCTGGCGAGGGTTCGCGAGTTCTTGTCACGGTGGGTGGGCTGGGGCTCCACTAGCAATCAGCTGCTAGGGGCTCAGAAGGCAGAATACTCAGCCCCCTGAGTCTTGCCTGCCAGACAAAAGGTTGCAGGAATTCTTTTCCCGCTTCCTTCCCTATCTTCTTTTAACATGGTTGCCAGCTAGGTTAGTATATCTGCACCCCAGCGATGCAGTTCAGTGGGTGTATTCTATACTGTTTGTTGCCAGAGTGTTGCTACTCCTGTAGATCTGCCACTGGACTGTCAGCCTAAGGTACTCTCCCACAAAGTCTGTGGTGGCTTTAACTCTCTCCAGCCACTACGTTTGCTTGTTACCACAATGTTGCCACCATTCCGGCTCCGATACTGGTCGGATGGCCTAGGGTACAGTTTTATATAAGTCTGTGCTGTTTTACCACTCTCCAGACGATAAGAGCTTCTATAGAAAACGTGATGTTCCCTAGGTGGCACTATGATAACCTTCGTGTATGCTCATAGAGAATATTATATTATAGGCACACCTAAACACGATGATAAAATGTGTGAATTTACTGACACAAATTAGATTATCACACATACAATCAGTCAATACAGTAAATGAAAAAAAATGAAAATAATAAATCAGGAGATCGACTAGCAACTCTTCTTTCATGACCTCCACACCTCCTTCAACTGGGCAGATTAGAAAGGAGTCACACACTCTCTCACAGAAGGGCGTCTTCGTCAAGTTTTCACCTCTCTGTTGGGATTGAGTACTACAGATGTTGGAGGTAGCATGTTTGGAGCAGATGCTCTTTTGTTTATGATCTTGTTAATAATATTTCATGTACCTGATAATGTTTTTGTTGTTGTTACTGGCGGAGAATAAAACGATGTGGACGAAAATTGTTTGTCTGACCAAAACCATAACAGTGGCGACGAGAAATTAAACATCGCTGGCACAGAGCCTGGGTACGAGACGTGGGTGTGAGGATCAAGACAGTGCAGGGTACGTCGTGTGGACGAGTGGACGCTTCGCATATAACAGTGGAGTGTGCTACACCGTGGCCATGGCTACCATGTCAATCGAGCCGTTAAACACTGCCAAGATCTCGTTGGACCTGTGGCACAGTCTGCTGGAAGCAAACTTTCAGTACCGGGAGATTAAGGAGGACGCCACCAAGAAAGCGGTACTCTTAGTTTCACTGGGTTCTGAAGCATATAGTGTTCTCGGAAATTTGTGTGCACCTGAGCTACCGCACACGAGGACCTATGTAGACTTGATTGCTTTGTTTAACGTCAGTATGTGGTGAAACCATCAGGAGTTTGATGGATTTCCAGAAGAGACGAAACAGCAGCAGGAATCCGTACAGGATTTATTTGCGGAATTGAAGGCTTTGGCTAACCACTGCAACTTCGGAGCACAGTTGGGACGGCAGGGTTAGGGCCAGTTGTTCATGGCAGTGGAAAAGGAGAATTATTTCCTAACCTGGTGGCAGAAAATTTGGATCTACAATCGATGACTTCATGGACAGTGCTCGAGAAGATATTGAACCTGGAAAGGGCTTTTGGAAGTTAGACTTCTACTCAGGAAATTATGGTCGTACAGAGCCAGACCAGATGTACACACTGTGGATACAAGCACATAAGTAGCAAGTGCAAGTTTCGTGCATATATATGCAACTTTTGTAACAAGGAGGGACACTTGCAGAGAGTGTGTAGGGAATATCTGAACAGGAACAACAAGGCCTGGGAGAGGAGACGACCAGGGGAATGCAGGAAGAAGAGGTAGTGGTACTGTGGTTCAAGGCAGTAGAGGAAGGTAACCAGTCTGAAGAAGCCTGCAGGTGAGGAAAACCGACTATATTCGGTGAAAGAAAAGGTATGTTTCAGTGAAGTCACAAGTGGTGAATTTTGTAATTAATGGGAAGTTAAGTTCCCTTGGAACTGGACACTGGTGCTGCAGTGTCAACATTGTTTAGAGATTGGGCAGATACCTTGCATTGAATGTAAAACAGGTAAAAATCTTTAAGTGCTTATGATAATGTACTGAATAAGGTCTATGGCAAGGTGTCGGCAAAAGTAGGTTATAATGGAAAAGAAGTTGTCCAGGATTTTATGTAGTGGATTCACATAATCCTAGCCTATGTGGGTAAGGATCTCATGGAAAAAGTGGGAATTTTCTTGGCGGGCTTAGATGAATTGTCGATAGTTAAAACAATTAAAAGTGCCGAAACAAATGTTAGACAAATATTCAGTGGAGGCAGATAAGCCAATTAATAGCATGGTGGCAAAAATTCACCTGAAAAGTAGGGCTTCACCTAAATTTTTCAAGGCAAGAACAGTGCCGTTTCATTACAGCAATTGGTAGAATCAGCCCTGGAAAAGCATGTGGCAGAAGGCATCTTAGAGCCAATTACACATAGTGAGTGGGCAGCCCCAATTGTACCAGTGTTGAAGGCAGATCGGAAATCCTTGAGAGAATCTGTGCAGACTTCAAAGAACTGAACAACCGCATACACTGTGAGAAGTACCCTTTACCTAAGATAGATGAGTTGTTGTCAGTGGTCTGCAAGGGAGCAATTTTTCTAAGATTGACCTGAAAGATGCTTACTTGCAAATTCCTGTAGAGGAGGAGAGCCAGAAATTGTTAGTGATTAATACCCACAAGGGGTTATTTAAGTATAAAAGACTTCCTTTTGGACTCTCCTCGGCTCCAGCAATTTTTCAGAGATGCATGTCCCAGTTTGTTAGTTAACATTGAAGGTGTGGCTTAGTTTTTTAGATGACATTATTGTATGTGGGGGAGAATGAGAAAGTGCATGATGCTAGATTAGAACAAATTTGAATCTTTCGCAAAAGCACAATGTAAGATTAATAAGGGAAAAACAACGTTGAAGACCAAGTCCATTGAATATCTGGGGTACCATATTTCAGATAAGGGCTTTACTCCTTCTCACAAAAATGTAGCTGCTATAATAGATGCCCCAGCCTCAACATCAGTTGGGGAAGTACAGTCTTTGTTGGGATGGTGTACATATTTTGTAAGTTCGTGAAGAACTTTTCAACAAAATTAGCACCCTTGCATGAATTGTTGAAAAAAGGGGCTAGATCTTAAGTGGGCAGCAGAGAGGAGAAAATGCATTCATGAATATTAAGCAGGATTGATCAATTCTCCAGTGCTCCATAATTTTACAGGTAGACTCCCATTAAAACTGGAGGTAGATGCTTCCCCAGTAGGAGTGGGTTGTGTATTATTACAGGAAGTAGATGGTCAGGATAAAGTAGTATATTTTGCTAGCAAGAAGTTATCTCCTGTGGAACAGAATTATTCTCAGTTAGATAAAGAAGCCTTAGCATTGGTATATGCTGTAAAAAAACTGAGGTATTTTCTGCTGGGGAGGAAATTTCTTGCTAGAACAGATCATAAACCCCTGCTAGGATTGTTTGGCAGAGGTAAGCAGATTCCAGTTAATGCCAATGCTAGAATTCAAAGATGGGCATTACTACTCTCTCAGTTTGAGTATGATTTAGAGTTTAAGCCAGGCAAGGATAATGTAGTAGCTGATGCATTAAGTAGATTGCCTGTGGAGAGAAGAATTAAATTCCAGTATTCAAGTGGAGTATGTTCACCTGGTGGAATCTATGTCTTTTGAGGATATTTCATTCCAGACTATTAGGAAGGCAACTGGTAGAGATCCTAAATTAAGTCTGTTGTTGAAAAATGTCAAATATGGATGGAATGATAATTTGTTGTCAGAGTATGCTGCAGTGAAGGCTGACCTTAGTATTCACCAGGATGTGCTCTTGTATAGGAATAAAGTGGTGGAGCCTGGGGAACTGAGATGTAAGATTTTGGAACAGCTGCATGTAGGCTATAATGGCATAAATGCTATGAAAGCAGAAGCTAGAAGTTGGGTTGGTGGCCAAAATAGACCAGGATATTGCTGAGGTAACAAAAAATTGTCATATTTGCTTTAAGAATTATCAGAAACCCCAGGCCCCAGTACTTTCTTGGCCATGAATTGGAAAACCCTGGTCTAGACTTCATGTAGATTATGCGGGACCTATGGATATAAATATTACCTAGTGGTGGTGGATTCATACACCAAATTTTTGGATGTGCATGTGTGTAATTCCACCACATCATCTGTAACTTGTGAATTACTAAGGAAAACATTTTGTAATTTTGGATTGCCAGACATAATTGTCTCAGACAATGCTCCTTATTTTGTTTCTGTGGAAATGGAGGATTTTTTCGGAAAAATGGTATTAAACATGTAACACCTGCCCCCTATAATCCTTCTCTTAGGTCTAGCAGAGGGAGCAGTGAGATCCTTGAAAGAAGGGTTAAAGCGGTTTACGGAAGGTACTATTAATACAAGGCTTTGTAGATTTTTATATAATCAAAGGAAAACTGTTCATTCTACTACTGGTAAATCTCCTTTCTGAATTACTGTTTAATAGACACTTTAAAGTGCACATGGAAGCAGTAAAGGCAGATCCCAATAAAGAGAAATCGGTAACTAGCTTAGCCAGTCAGTTGGCTCAGGGAGAGGAATTGTTGTTTAATGAGGGGGATGCAGTATATGCAAGGAATTTTGGAAGTGGAAAGCCCTGGGTGGAAGGGAAAATTAGGGAGGTCCTGGGCCGCAGGAACTTCTCTGTGCAAGTGCAGAGTTTTGGGAACATTAATTGGAAAAGGCATGCCGATCAGCTCATGCCAAGGTTCCCAGGGAATTTTGAAGGACCCTTCAGGTGGGGGTGGGGCAAACTAGTGATATCCATCCTAATAATGAAGGGATAGCAGCACCTGCAGGAGACCGGAAGGCAGAGCAAGGGGCAAGTAGAGGGTAATGGGTATACAGTTAACCCTATGGACTCTACAAGGAGTAATTCAGAAGAATGTTTCCCAGAAGTAACAGGTCAGGACTCCCAGTTGAGAAAATCAGGAAGAGTCATACGACCGCCTGATAGACTTAACCTGTAGGAATATAGTTTATTTAAAAGGGGAGGAATGTTGGGATTGAGTACTACAGATGTTGGAGGTAGCATGTTTGGAGCAGATGCTCTTTTGATTATGATCTTGTTAATAATATTTCATGTACCTGATAATGTTTTTGTTGTTGTTACTGGCGGAGAATAAAACGATGTGGACGAAGATTGTTTGTCTGACCAAAAGCATAACATCCTCCTCAATTGCCCCATCGTCCAAACACACTGTCCTCTTCAACAGACCTGGACACAAGCTGTCCTGCAGCCTATCCTACTACTGGTGTATCAACATTATGCAAGAACACACATATATGAACATAATGGCCCATCTAGCCTAATCAAACAAGGGGTAATGGGAGGGAAATTGATCTACCTTTACATTTCTGGCTCTCGACGCCTGTCCCTCGATGGTGGTGGGTTCCCAACGCTTCCTGAGTCGCTTCTTGACGATCCAGGAAAATTCCACAAGTCCTCAGGTGTCGTGAAGCCTTCGCGTCCATCGCCAAACTAATCACAGAGTTTCAGATATCCCAATCCTGGTTCACCATTGGGCACTGAGCACATCACTGCATGCACTCACTCGTCCCTTCCACAAGGCGTTGCTCCTCTCCCAAGGAACGGTGTCGTCCCTCCAAAGTCTTAGTGAACGTGACTCAGTCACAGCTAGACCTGCTCTGCCCACACTCTCCAGACCCTCAGCGTCAAGTGGCGCCACCCAGCGTCGTCGCCGACCAATTTTCCATGTTTGGCACTCCTCTGCTCGATGAACTTGGCTTTCTTCTTGCTTCCCAGAAGCGCAGGGTCTCCAATAACGATGGTGGGCTGCGATGGCTAGCTCTAATCCACTGAGTAAGGCTTGTAGAGCCTCAAATCCTTCAGAGCTGACCGAGAAACGTCCTCTCCCCTTCGTAGTCAGACCAGTTCTGACGTTGACGCCGCCCGGGGCACTCGGTGACGTCACGGTGGGCTCTGATTGGTCGCCCGTGACCTAAGTCGACCAATCCGCAATCGGCTAGCGTCCTTTACAAAACGGCATATCTGCAGGTAGGGGGTACTCTTTCATTTATATCAGGGCGCCACTTTCCCCTTACCTACAACTTATAATGTAAATTTCTCCCTTATCTGGCCGCCGGATCTGGTCGCCACATATACACACAGACTCCCTGTATCTCAGAGAGTCAGTAGAGAAAGCTGATATGACTCTTAAAGCAGGCAAATGGAAGAAATAGGAGAGGGCACCGTAACATTACCCGTGCTAGGGCCTTTCCGCTAACTCCCGCCTGCCTCTCAAGTTTGAATAGCAGTCTCTTGTGCGGAACTGTATCAAGGCTTTTTGAGTCCAGAAATATGCAAGTCGGATCAACGTTCTCTGTGTTGCCTTATCCTCGTTATTTTATCATAGAATTCCGTAAGGTTTGTTAGGCAAGATTCCCCTTGCCGAACCCATGTGATGTTTGTTTACAAACCTAATTTTCTCTAGGTGTGGCAATCAGTCTTAGCCTAATTATTCTTTCAAATATTTTACAGGGGATGCTTGTCAGTGATACAGGTCTGTAGTTAAGTTCATCCTTCTTATCCCCTTTCTTGAAAATCCGTACGACATTTGCCCTATTCGGGCAATTGGACAATTCTCCCGTCATAAGTGACTCATTAAAGATCATTGCCAGAGGCACACTCAGGGCCTGCACTACTCTTTAAGTATCCACGGTGAAACTTTGTCTTGTTGCAGCTTTAGTTGCATCCAGTGTTGTCAACTGTTTCATTACCTCCTCTGCTGTCACCTCAATATTTGATAGTCTTTCATCTAGGGTAATCTCTTCTAACAATGGGAGCTGTTCAGGCTCGGTTGTGAACACTCCATGGAAACTGGCATTCAGTGCCACGCAGATTCGCTTGTCACTTTCTGTTCAAATCTCTCTTCAATCACTCTGTTGAGAGATTTCAGAGTGAGTTTGAAAGAGATTGAGTGACTAAAATCTAAAGTAACTCTCATTTTTCCTTAGTCTTTTTTCTTGGTCGTTCACCGACATTTTTCTTCTTATATGGCTATGTAGTAATTAATTTAGGTTCCTTTTTCGCTTTAATCGCAATATCTTTCTCATAATTTCCTTTCTGATACTCTTTGTTACGGACCCAGATCCAGCGTCCAGAGCACGGAAGCAGTGACGACCACGCTATCTGTGGGTCAGCTCCCGAAAACCCCCTCCAAACGGACGACGACACCTGGTGAGGACGACGTGGTATTGGCCACAAGGGCCGGTTTCCAGTCCTGCGCAGCTCACAACACCGCCGCTGCTGACCCCTGGTGAGGTGGTGCTCATACAACAACGCCATCTATGGAGTAGAAACGTCAGGCGTTGTGTCTGAGCCTGTAAGTGAGGTGCTTTAGTGTCCCTGTTATTGATGACGTGTCTGCTTACAGAGTCGACCTGGACTGCAGTGATGGAAGTTGAGGGAGTCTACCCAAGGCAGCCGTCTCCATACCTTGTGCTTTGCTGCAGCAGCTGTGAGTCGTCTCCCGGAGGAAACACTGTGGTGTTACCCTGCCTGTGAAGCGGCAGTGAAGGCTTGTCGTACCCGGGACGACTGCTGGAGACGATTAACCACTGGGGTATTGAGGACAAGAGAGTGATTTGTGGTATCACTCGAGGCTCCTGACTAGGGCGCTACCCTAGTATCGCTCGTGGAGTTGCCTGACCAGCGTTGCTGATCCGGAACCTGCCAGCAGACCTGCTGGACTTGTGGTTGACGGCCTCCACGGCGGTGCCCCCAGTGGAACTGTGTTTTGGCTGGCCTGTTGCCGGGGTAGACTCAGCTTCTCAAGGATTCGTTGTGGGCCACGAAAGCATTGAGAGCCTGGATCCAGCGTCTTCAGGAGAAGACGATTGTGTACAGTGTTAATACCCCTCCCCCTGTGTACTCTTTTATTATATTATTTATTGGTGATGGAAACAATTATAATCTTAAGTTCTTAAACTTTATTTCCCTTCCCCTTTAAGTTACTTGCGTCACGGATCTCATCCTTGAAAGCCACTACTGGCTTGGGGCCGGATACCACTTCCACTAATAACATCAGAGTACGAAACTCAGTTGCGACCCGAGAGGGCCGTAACACTCTTCTTGTGTTTATGTAATCATTCCTAGTTTTGTTGCATCTGATCATGTTGTCCTCTGTCCATTGTCTTCTGTACTTCCTACACTGCTTCCTGTTCTCAGTTTTGCTTCCTGACACTGTCTATTAAACCATGGGTTAATAGACATACATAAGAGATACTTTCTCCTACCGTTTTCCTTTACTGTTGGTATAAATATCTTTTCGGACTCTTTGCATTTCCGTATGACAAGGTCCATCTTGGACTGTTTTTCCTCTAATTTTTCCTCCATGTTGGGAAGTAAGCTTACTCTCTATTAATTGATTGATATTTAATTAAGAGATTTATTTAAATTAATCGAATGGCCACCCTATTTTGACTGAAAAGGGAAACAGATAAAGTTAAACGATAAGGACGGAAATACCAGTGCCTATGGGATATGAAACTATTAAAGATTATTCTTTAAACGTTAATGGGCTGTATAACATTAATGTTTGAGAATATACTTTCCGTCCTTCACAAAATTGGGGGTTAATACCAGAAGTAATCTACTCCCAGTACGCTTCATCGAGGCTGGTTCTTCCTCGAATAAAAATTAGTAATTCTACTAAATACTATTAAGAAACATTAGATGAATTGATTAATGGTAAAAAGATTATATGTTGATGAATCAAGCAATTATTCTCATTTGACTTTATGAGGCTAACATATTACGTTAGATATCTCAAATCAATAACTAAATCTCTTCGACTGATCTATAACTTTCTCAATTAAAGAAATAATAGAAAGGATTTCAGCTGCTTAGCTGTAATAGTGAACGGAGAGGTAGAGGTGCAATGGCGTCGTCTGCTACTTGCGGCAACACGTGAGTTCAAGCAAGGCGTGGGAACATGATGTCCACGACCACTTACAACACAAGCTGAAATTTCAACTATATATACTAATTGGTTACACCTACTATAGAATATCCTCACTATGCCATAAAAGGAATAAATTTAATTCCTTATGGACGTACTTATTGTTTTGGGAGGTAGCGTAGCATAACGATGGACAGTGCACAGTAAAATGATATACCTAGAGATCTCACGATATAACAAATATTAGAGCACTTAACCTTCTGGTGTGTCCACCAAAGCAATTCCAGACTGCTACTGGAGCAATTGCACGCTCCTAGGCCGATTAAATGCAAGGGCCTAACGTAGTATTGATGGAAATCGACTATCCGGGATGCACGATGTGACTGTTGGCGTCTCTAGTGAAGCAGCATGGCGAATAATGGCGGCGTCTCTCGCGTTCACAACAGAAATTACTAATCACGGATATTTCTTTTCCGTGTAATTACTGATGTAATGCGTTAATGAGAACTAGGTTGCAATTATAGGGAATTAAATAGTATCATATTCTCGTTAAACGGCGTTAATCGAGAAATGGAGAGAAATTTTATTTCCTCCATAGCATTCGTATATAACAGATGAAACTGCTACTTGAAAATAATTTCAGTTAATAAGTCTCGGTTTTGGATTATTGGGAGCTATATTATCCGTAGTTAATTATTGTACAGAATACTGATAATTTTGGAGAACCACAATTCAATTCTCTAACATATTGGTAATAAAATATGTTTTAATGTACATTACCTGACGCAATCCTGCCTCTCGATGTCGTGAGAATATTAGCAATAGGCTCAGATAAAGAAATATTAATTTAGGTTAACACTACTGTTATTGAAATTAATAACCACTGTAATTAGTATATAATAATGATGTATTATAATACAATGGTAGTGTGTTAGTGTTGGAAATTCCAACACTCCACTGCACTTCTCCCAGATAGTCCCTTATCCTCCTGTAGTCCCTTTTCCTGTAGTCAACTCTCCTTTCCCAGATCTGTTGTCCCATGATCACAAGTTTGAGTTCCATCATGTAGTCAAAGATTAGGACACAATGGTCATTGGCCTCCTAGAGGTATTTCATGTTCCAAATTCTCGATGTTTTCTACGTTTTGGGTGAAAATCAGGTCTAATAGGCTCGGTGTATCCCCTCCTCTTTTCCTTGTGTCTTCCTTCACATGTTGTGTTAGAAAATTCCTGTCTGTAACATCTACTAACTTTGCTCCCCACGTTTCCGTCCCCGCATTGGGATTCCTTGATTCCCAATTTACCTCTTCGTGATTTAGGTCCCCAATGATCAGCAGTTTCGCTCTCATTCTGTGAGCTAATGTCGCTGCCTTTTGTAGTTCAACTATACATGCTTTGTTGTTGTTGTCATACTCCTTGCTGGGTCTTCAACTGATGTGTGAGGGAAGGTAGGTTACCAAGATCACTATCTTCCTCTCATCTGCTGTCAGAATTCTATGTATGGAGCTTGTGCTTTCATTGGTACTCCGATTTTCCAGGTCTTCAAACTTCCATTTCCACTTTATTAGTAGTGCCACTTCCCCTCCCTGTCTCTGTGTCCTTTTCCTTTAAATCACCTGGTAGTCCTCTGGAGAGATTTCATCTGAGATCGTGACATTTATTTTAGTTTCCACTATTGCAACTAGGTCAGGATCTGCCTCACTAACTCTTTCTTTTACCACTTTTGCTTTATTAGATACTTCATCAGCATTGGTGTACCAATCCTTGAGACTCTTCTTGGAAACTCTGGTACCAGAGTTCACCTTTTCTCTGGGAGTATGGTGGAATCTGGGAGGTGGGGGGTGTCTTGGGGCGACTGGGATCTAGGGGAAAGTGCCTGAGGGGGTGGCGAAAGTGGTCTGGGCATCTAGGAAGGTAGGTAGGAAGGTCTAGGGTAGGAAGGGCATACTGGGTCTGAAAATTATTGAGAAACTGACACGCATAGGGGAGTTGAGAGGTTGTGTGAGGCTGAGAGTCGGATAGAGGTTGAGAGATAGAGGTCGAAACCTTTTTGGTCGGAAATTGAGAGGAACGTCGAGTCTTTCGTGTGTTTTATTGAAACTTCCAAACGCTTCTGCGCCATTATTCACCTAGTTGTGCTTGCGGGGAGTTTAACTTTAGCTCTTTGGTCCCGCCTCTCAACTGTCATTCAACCACTGTACAGGTTCCTGAGCCTACTGGGCTCTGTCATATCTACATTCGAAAGTGTGTATGGAGTCAGCCTCCACCACATCACTGCCTAATGCATTTCACTTGTTAACTACTCTGACACTGACCAGTTATTCCTATATCTCTGTGGGAAGAGAGAGAGAGAGTGAGAGTGAGAGAGAGTGAGAGTGAGAGAGAGAGAGAGAGAGAGAGAGAGAGAGAGAGAGAGAGAGAGAGAGAGAGAGAGAGAGAGAGAGAGAGAGAGAGTGAGAGTGAGAGAGAGAGAGAGAGAGAGAGAGAGAGAGAGAGAGAGAGAGAGAGAGAGAGAGAGAGAGAGAGAGAGAGAGAGAGAGAGAATCCTACATCAACATGTAGGATTCTACTCCTGTAAACATGTCATTAATGTATATTAAAAATAGAATTGGTCCCAGCACCGATCCTTGAGGTTCGCTTCTTCCAACCGTTGGAACTACTCCGTCAGTCGATTTATGTATTGTTTCCAGCTATCGGCGTTCACCACTATATCGTCTATGTACACGGCGCAGCCTTCCATCCGTCTTAGCACTTCGTTGATCATCCTCTGAAAACAACTTCCGCTGTTCTTCATACCAAACGGAAGCACTTTGTACTGGTACAATCCGTCTGGAGTAGCAAACGCTGACATCTTTCTCGCACTCGGAGACAAAGGGATTTGATAATATCCTTTCAGCAGATCGACCTTGGTGACAAACCTTGCGTTTCCCACTTGGTCGATGCAATCACTTATTTGGGGGCATCGGGTGAGAATCCGACACGGTTATGGAATTCACTTTGCAATAGTCGGTGCAAAAACGATATGATCCGTCACTCTTCTTGACCAGCACACAGGGCGAGCTCCACTCACTGTTGCTGGGCTCAGCGAGATCATTCGCTAGCAGATATTCCACCTCCTGTCGCATAATCTTCCTCTTCTCAGGACTCACCCGATAAGCAATCTGCTTCATTGGCTTTCCTTCGCACACATCTACCTCGTGCACCACACTCATGTGCCGTCGGGGGCACATCTGTAAAGAGTGACTTGTTCCTTCTTAACAGGGTCACTAGATCTCTCCTTTTCCCTTTATCCAGATGAAGCAGCCTCTCTTCTAGATGTATCAAACTTTCCGTATTTGACAGGCGCGTACCATCGGCACAGGCCCACTTTCCTTCCTCTGCTGGCAACACTTGGCTCATCTCCATACACAGAACCAATTTCCCTTCTTGCGACTGTGTTTCACACCGTCACTCTCGCACTCTCTTGCTCCTCTGGGAAGTATGGCTTCAAACGGTTGATATGACATACCTGTGTCTTGCGGGGGCGATTCGACCTGCTGATCTCATAACTTACAGGACCCACACGCCGAATAACCGAGTATGGACCACCAAAGCGTGATTCCGTCACTCTACCTCTCCCAGGTAGCAACATCATCACTCTGGCTCCTGCCTCGAACTCCCTTGAGACAGCCTTCTTGTCGTACCAGATCGACATCTTCTCTTGCTCTGTCTTCAGGCGTTCAGCAGCCAATTCCTTTGCGTTTCCAATCGTTCATGGAATCTCTGCACATACTCTTCCACTGTCCCTAACGTCTTCTCCACCGTCAACTGCTCCTTCAGCATCAATAACGGGCGCCTACTTCGTGCCCAAACACCAGTTGGAATGGAGAGAATCCCCGAGACTCAACTATAGCATCTTTGATTGCAAACAGGGCTGGATATACAGCCTCATCCCATTCTGCTCCCTGTTCTGCAAAAATACACTCTCAAGATGGTCTTCAGAGTGGAGTGAAACCTCTCAATCGCTCCCTGCGATTGCGGTATATAAGATGACGATCGTAGTTGGGCTCTTCCTCAGCTCGCAATAGCCTGCCTAAACCACCTCGTCTGGAACACCCTTCCACAGTCGGACTGGATCTCCTTGGGCTCACCTACCCAAGCAAGGAACCGCTGAAGGTGTCCCATGACGCATCTCGATGTCACCTTCCGCACTGGGATCGCCTCTGGAAATCTCGTTGAAGCACACATGATGGTCAATAAGTAATTATTTCCCTTTCTTATCCTAGGCAAGGGTCCCACAACGTCGATTATTAGGCGTTCAAACGCCTGGTTAAAAACAGGAACTGGAACTAAAGGCACTTTCGGGATGGCTGGGACTTCCTTCCCCGCCCTCTTGCACGGTAAACACGTCTTGCAAATTCGTCTTACATCCGCGTCCATGCCCAGCTAATAAAAATGTTCCAAAGCCTGCTTAAGGTCTTGGTTACTCCTAAGTGACCCGCGGGATCCACTGAGTGTGCAAGCTTTAGTACCGCGTTTCTGTACCGCGCCGACACCACCACCTGATGCCTCACTCTCAGCATACTATCACCCACTTATTCCCTTACCAGTCCTCCACTGCCTCATTAGCACTCCCTTCTCCACGAAGAAGTGAGTCAGTGACTCGGGTCCGGCGAGACCTCCTTCCGCCTCCCGTACCAACTCGGGAAACTCTTCCTTTTGCAGCTCTACCTAGACGGGTACGGTCAATACCTAGAGGACTGGTGAGAGTAACTTGGACACTCCTATCCAACCCTTCCTCACCTGTCGGTTGTCTTCTGGCCTCCTCTCAGAACAAATGATCGAGCCCCAGATCACCCAGCATGTTCTCTTCGGCGTGACTGGATCCGCTCACATCATCTTCCCTGACGTCTCGTACCGACGTCACCGCGCATACCGGAAATGCCACTCTCGCAATTTCCGTTTCGCCACTGCTGGCGCCCGTCCTGCTGCTCTGTCGATAGGGCTCTATACACTCCTCACCCTTAATCAAATTCGAGAGAAACACATCCCCCACAGAAGTCTTTCCCTAGGATCACCTGAGCTTCCATCCTGGGCAGTAAAGCACAGACCCCTACCACGAGAGTCTGAATTAGGAGTTGCCTTATGAAGGGGCATCCTCATTTGTCTCCCCAACGTCCTTATCAGGGCCTCCCCTGTACTGGAACTTCTGTAGTCTTCGAGGAATAGGGATTCACTAACAATGGTGAAGTCGGATCCCGTGTTCCTCAGGATCCTTCCTGGAACAGGCTCAGCTCCTCTTATCTTCACCGTCCCCTCACACACAAAGGGGTGAATCCTCTTCTCCCTCATCACCGGCATATCACCTGAGTTATTGTTGGCTTCTTCGCTTCCTATCCTCGCGAAAGCCACGTTCCCACCGTGCCTGGGGCGACTGCACTCCCTTGCAAAGTGTCCTCATCCCACACAGTTGTAACACCGACCGCCTCTCCTGAGCGACCCTCTACCAGTCACCCTGGTAGCACCAACGGTACAGATTTCCTGGGTCCTCCTAGGACTCCCCGTTGTCGGTTCCCGGGCAGCAGCACTCGCTCCCGAGCTAGGTCCACTGCTGACAGTTTGGGGCTTCCTCCCTGCATCCTTTGAGCTCTTGAACCGGGTTACTTCATCGGGCACACTACTCTTGGGAGAGTCCCCACCCGTCCTCGCTCCTCCTGAACTCCTAAAGCTCCCTCCCGACATGGGGTAAGGCGAGTGTCTTGGCGGCCGCTCCATCCTGAGATGTAGTGCCTCCTCCAGCATGTTGGCTCGGTCCGCTGCAGCCTTCAGGTCCTTAATACCTGTTTCTCTCACCCTTACGCTCAACTCAGGATGGAGCACTGACATAAAATTCTCCATCACTATCAGTCGTTTGATCTCATCCACCGACTCTGCTTCCTCTGCCTTCAACCATAGTAGGAATTTCCGTTCCATATCCCTGGCGGTCTCGGCGTAAGACTTTCCCGACGCTCTCGTACAGTCCTCTGAACAGCTTCCGGTACATCTCCGGAGTCATCCGGAACGAGTGGAGCACCGCATTCTTAATTGCGTCGTAACTAGCACACTCCTCTAGGTCCAGAATGTTGTAGGCTTCCCGGGCCTCACCGGTAAACCTGCCCTGGACCAGAGCAGCCCTATCATCTTCCGGCCACTCCTTCAGAGTCACTATCCGTTCGAAGTGTTCGAAGAACGCCTCAGCTTCTTGAGGTTCGAACGTAGGTAAGTCACGTTCCATTATCTTGAGGTCATCCCACTGTGCAGGTAGTGAGGGCAGCCCACGCTCAACGCGATGCAATTCGACTTCTTTCTTTGCCTTTATCTCCTGTAGTCGCAGTTGTCTCTCTCTCCTTCTTCTCGCCGCAGCCGAGCTTCACGCTCACGCTCCTCTCGCTGCAGCCGAGCTTCACGTTCCTCTCGCTGCAGCCGAGATTCACGTTCCTCTCGCTATAGCCGAGCTTCACGTTCCTCTCGCTGCAACCGAGCTTCACGTTCCTCTCGCTGAAACCGAGCTTCATGCTCGTACTCCACTCGCTGCATTTGTGCTTCTCTCTTCCTCTCGTCGCAGTTGGGCTTCCAGTTTGCATCTTCATTACTTCCAGTTGCAGGCTCCTCTTACTACTGCTCGACCCTCCACTGCTCCCACGTTCACTGTGAGTCCTCCCCACACTGGTAGCTCTTGGGATGGCTCTAGTTGGGACGGTTCACCTTGGGATGGCCCATCTTGGGACGGCTCTTCCCCTGTTGTCACTTCTCGAGCTGTGAGTTGTGCCATTATTTCTAGCCTACGCTCCGCCACCTTAGTCGTCCTCAATCGGATCCCCAAGTGGCCTGACAGTTGTTGGTGCTGGGCTTTGGTATACTCCTTCAAAATTTTCTCATCCCTCGTATCCATAAATTTCTTTACTTTATCCTCCTCCATCTCTATGTTATCGAGCATACACGACAGCACAGACAAGTTAGTAGGTACTAATTTCACAGTTTCATTCCCTTAGCTGGTTGGGTAACAGTATCACTGAATTCACTGGCAACACTGTCTTGATTAATGCATCCTGGCGAGGTCGCGAGTTCTTGTCACGGGGGTGGGCTGGGGCTCCACTAGCAATCAGCTGCTAGGGGCTCAGAAGGCAGAATACTCAGCCCCCTGAGTCTTGCCTGCCAGACAAAAAGGTTGCAGGAATTCTTTTCCCGCTTCCTTCCCTATCTTCTTTTTAACATGGTTGCCAGCTAGGTTAGTATATCTGCACCCCAGCGATGCAGTTCAGTGGGTGTATTCTATACTGCTTGTTGCCAGAGTGTTGCTACTCCTGTAGATCTGCCACTGGACTGTCAGCCTAAGGTACTCTCCCACAAAAGTCTGTGTGGCTTTAACTCTCTCCAGCCACTACGTTGCTTGTTTACCACAATGGTGCCACCATTCCGGCTCCGATACTGGTCGGATGGCCTAGGGTACACTTTTATATAAGTCTGTGCTGTTTTACCACTCTCCAGACGATAAGAGCTTCTATAGAAAACGTGATGTTCCCTAGGTGGCACTATGATAATCTTCGTGTATGCTCATAGAGAATATTATATTGGAGGCACACCTAAACACGATGATAAAATGTGTGAATTTACTGACACAAATTAGATTATCACACATACAATCAGTCAATACAGTAAATGAAAAAAATGAAAATAATAAATCAGGAGATCGACAGCAACTCTTCTTTCACGACCTCCAACACCTCCTTCAACTGGGGCAGATTAGAAAGGAGTCCACACACTCTCTCACAGAAGGGCGTCTTCGTCCAAGTTTTCACCTCCTCTGTTGGGATTGAGTACTACAGATGTTGGAGGTAGCATGTTTGGAGCAGATGCTCTTTTGTTTATGATCTTGTTAATAATATTTCATGTACCTGATAATGTTTTTGTTGTTGTTACTGGCGGAGAATAAAACGATGTGGACGAAGATTGTTTGTCTGACCAAAACCATAACAGTGGCGACGAGAATTAAACATCGCTGGCACAGAGCCTGGGTACGAGACGTGGTGTGAGGGATCAAGACAGTGCAGGGTACGTCGTCTGGACGAGTGGACGCTTCGCATATAACAGTGGAGTGTGCTACACCGTGGCCATGGCTACCATGTCAATCGAGCCGTTAAACACTGCCAAGATCTCGTTGGACCTGTGGCTCAGCCTGCTGGAAGCAAACTTTCAGTACCGGGAGATTAAGGAGGACGCCACCAAGAAAGCGGTACTCTTAGTTTCACTGGGTTCTGAAGCATATAGTGTTCTCGGAAATTTGTGTGCACCTGAGCTACCGCACACGAGGACCTATGTAGACTTGATTGCTTTGTTTAAGGTCAGTATGTGGTGAAACAATCAGGAGTTTGATGGATTTCCAGAAGAGACGAAACAGCAGCAGGAATCCGTACAGGATTTATTTGCGGAATTGAAGGCTTTGGCTAACCACTGCAACTTCGGAGCACAGTTGGACGGCAGGGTTAGGGACCAGTTGTTCATGGCAGTGGAAAAGGAGAATTATTTCCCTAACCTGGTGGCAGAAAATTTGGATCTACAATCGATGACTTCATGGACAGTGCTCGAGAAGATATTGAACCTGGAAAGGGCTTTTGGAAGTTAGACTTCTACTCAGGAAATTATGGTCGTACATAGCCAGACCAGATGTACACACTGTGGATACAAGCACATAAGTAGCAAGTGCAAGTTTCGTGCATATATATGCAACTTTTGTAACAAGGAGGGACAATTGCAGAGAGTGTGTAGGGAATATCTGAACAGGAACAACAAGGCCTGGGAGAGGAGACGACCAGGGGAATGCAGGAAGAAGAGGTAGTGGTACTGTGGTCAAGGCAGTAGAGGAAGGTAACCAGTCTGAAGAAGCTGCAGGTGAGGAAAACCGACTATATTCGGTGAAAGAAAAGGTATGTTCAGTGAAGTCACAAGTGGTGAATTTTGTAATTAATGGGAAGTTAGTTCCCTTGGAACTGGACACTGGTGCTGCAGTGTCAACATTGTTTAGAGATTGGGCAGATACCTTGCAATTGAATGTAAAACCAGGTAAAAAATCTTTAAGTGCTTATGATAATGTACTGAATAAGGTCTATGGCAAGGTGTCGGCAAAAGTAGGTTATAATGGAAAAGAAGTTGTCCAGGATTTTTATGTAGTGGATTCACATAATCCTAGCCTATGTGGTAAGGATCTCATGGAAAAAGTGGGAATTTTCTTGGCGGGCTTAGATGAATTGTCGATAGTTAAAACAATTAAAAGTGCCGAACAAATGTTAGACAAATATTCAGTGAAGGCAGATAAGCCAATTAATAGCATGGTGGCAAAAATTCACCTGAAAAGTAGGGCTTCACCTAAATTTTTCAAGGCAAGAACAGTGCCGTTTCATTACAAGCAATTGGTAGAATCAGCCCTGGAAAAGCATGTGGCAGAAGGCATCTTAGAGCCAATTACACATAGTGAGTGGGCAGCCCCAATTGTACCAGTGTTGAAGGCAGATCGGAAATCCTTGAGAATCTGTGCAGACTTCAAAGAACTGAACAACCGCATACACTGTGAGAAGTACCCTTTACCTAAGATAGATGAGTTGTTGTCAGTGGTCTGTAAGGGAGCAATTTTTTCTAAGATTGACCTAAAAGATGCTTACTTGCAAATTCCTGTAGAGGAGGAGAGCCAGAAATTGTTAGTGATTAATACCCACAAGGGGTTATTTAAGTATAAAAGACTTCCTTTTGGACTCTCCTCGTCTCCAGCAATTTTTCAGAGATTCATGTCCCAGTTGTTAGTTAACATTGAAGGTGTGGCTAGTTTTTTAGATGACATTATTGTATGTGGGGAGAATGAGAAAGTGCATGATGCTAGATTAGAACAAATTTTGAATCTTTCGCAAAAGCACAATGTAAAGATTAATAAGGGAAAAACAACGTTGAAGACCAAGTCCATTGAATATCTGGGGTACCATATTTCAGGTAAGGGCTTTACTCCTTCTCACAAAAATGTAGCTGCTATAATAGATGCCCCAGCCTCAACATCAGTTGGGGAAGTACAGTCTTTTGTTGGGATGGTTACATATTTTTGTAAGTTTGTGAAGAACTTTTCAACAAAATTAGCACCCTTGCATGAATTGTTGAAAAAAGGGGCTAGATTTAAGTGGGCAGCAAGAGAGGAAAATGCATTCATGAATATTAAGCAGGAATTGATCAATTCTCCAGTGCTCACTAATTTTACAGGTAGACTCCCGTTGAAACTGGAGGTAGATGCTTCCCCAGTAGGAGTGGGTTGTGTATTATTACAGGAAGTAGATGGTCAGGATAAAGTAGTATATTTTGCTAGCAAGAAATTATCTCCTGTGGAACAGAATTATTCTCAGTTAGATAAAGAAGCCTTAGCTTTGGTATATGCTGTAAAAAAACTGAGGTATTTTCTGCTGGGGAGGAAATTTCTTGCTAGAACAGATCATAAACCCCTGCTAGGATTGTTTGGCAGAGGTAAGCAGATTCCAGTTAATGCCAATGCTAGAATTCAAAGATGGGCATTACTACTCTCTCAGTTTGAGTATGATTTAGAGTTTAAGCCAGGCAAGGATAATGTAGTAGCTGATGCATTAAGTAGATTGCCTGTGACAGAAGAATTAAATTCCAGTATTCAAGTGGAGTATGTTAACCTGGTGGAATCTATGTCTTTTGAGGATATTTCATTCCAGACTATTAGGAAGGCAACTGGTAGAGATCCTAAATTAAGTCTGTTGTTGAAAAATGTCAAATATGGATGGAATGATAATTTGTTGTCAGAGTATGCTGCAGTGAAGGCTGACCTTAGTATTCACCAGGATGTGCTCTTGTATAGGAATAAAGTGGTGGTGCCTGGGGAACTGAGATGTAAGATTTTGGAACAGCTGCATGTTGGCTATAATGGCATAAATGCTATGAAAACAGAAGCTAGAAGTTGGGTTTGGTGGCCAAAAATAGACCAGGATATTGCTGAGGTAACAAAAAATTGTCATATTTGCTTTAAGAATTATCAGAAACCCCAGGCCCCAGTACTTTCTTGGCCATGAACTGGAAAACCCTGGTCTAGACTTCATGTAGATTATGCGGGACCTATGGATAATAAATATTACCTAGTGGTGGTGGATTCATACACCAAATTTTTGGATGTGCATGTGTGTAATTCCACCACATCATCTGTAACTTGTGAATTACTAAAGAAAACATTTTGTAATTTTAGATTGCCAGACATAATTGTCTCAGACAATGCTCCTTATTTTGTTTCTGTGGAAATGGAGGATTTTTTTTCGGAAAAATGGTATTAAACATGTAACACCTGCCCCCTATAATCCTTCTTCTTAGGTCTAGCAGAGAGAGCAGTGAGATCCTTGAAAGAAGGGTTAAAGCGGTTTACGGAAGGTACTATTAATACAAGGCTTTGTAGATTATTATATAATCAAAGGAAAACTGTTCATTCTACTACTGGTAAATCTCTTTCTGAATTACTGTTTAATAGACACTTTAACCACTGCACTGCGCAAAGCGCCTTTAGGCGCTCAGAGAGTTGTGGTTTTTGTTTTTTAATTTGGCTATATTTTAATGTTTTTTAATGTTTTCATTACTATTTGTGTTTTGAAATGGAAATAGTTGACATTGGAAACATTTTGACATTAAATTTACCTGAACATTTGTAAAAATAACAAAAATATGTCCTTGTCAATTGCACCAAGACGTTTTCGCCAAAAATAGGTGAGCAGTGCAAGGGTTAAAGTGCATATGGAAGCAGTAAAGGCAGATCCCAATAAAGAGAAATCGGTAACTAGCTTAGCCAGTCAGTTGGCTCAGGGAGAGGAATTGTTGTTTAATGAGGGGGATGCAGTATATGCAAGGAATTTTGGAAGTGGAAAGCCCTGGGTGGAAGGGAAAATTAGGGAGGTCCTGGGCCGCAGGAACTTCTCTGTGCAAGTGCAGAGTTTTGGGAACATTAATTGGAAAAGGCATGCCGATCAGCTCATGCCAAGGTTCCCAGGGAATTTTGAAGACCCTTCAGGTGGGGGTGGGGCAACTAGTGATATCCATCCCAATAATGAAGGGATAGCAGCACCTGCAGGAGACCGGAAGGCAGAGCAAGGGGCAGTAGAGGGTAATGGGGATACAGTTAACCCTATGCCCAGCAAACACAAATCATCTACACAACGTTCGCCTATCTCTTCCCAAAGGTGTGGGAATGATTTGCATTGAGAATGGTGCAGGAGAGCCTTTGAGAAACTTTTACTCAAAAAATCCAAACACAAAGGTTTAATTATAAATTGTTTTTCTACAATTATTTTCTTCCAAATGTAAAACAAATAGTTTTTACATGTTTAAATATAAAATTGATGGTGTTTTTTTGTAAAATTCATTAATAAATTGTGAATGATATATATTGGCTGAGTGAAACCTTTAAAATCCATTTAGTTATAATTTGAACAGAAAAAAGTAGTTTTCCAAATTTTCTAAAAATCGCTCTTTTTAACACAATTTGACTCCTTATGCATTCCACTAAACACTATATCATGTTTAAATATATAATTTATGTATTATTCCCTAAAATAATTTATATAAATTATATAAGTTGCTGGAAAGTGGTGTTAAAGATTCTGAAAACCTTTTGTTGTGTTATAATTGGAATGTTCTTATATATGTCTCAAGTTCACAGTTTATCAAACAAGAATATTAACATTCGTCAACTCTTAAAATCTTATATGTTATCTTGCTGGTGCAAAATGGGTGAATCTTTAGGAACAGCTATAGTATCTATATATCACAAATGGTGTTTTCCCTAACTCAAACAATGTAGAGTTTATTATTCTACACATATTTCTAATGACTCTTAGATGTTTACATTCTCTGAAGTATAATTGTGAAGGCTGTGTCCATCACTCTCAACACAGATTCTTAAACTCTCTGCAGGTTCAACTATATAATTAGTTTCCATTTTGAATCTCCATGGACATTTGTATCCAAAATGAAACCAATGTGGTTTCCTTCAGCACCTTCAGCCAGCACATTTGCTCATTCATTTCCACAGATTCCAACATGGTAGGGGATTTACAGAAATTTGTATATTCATATTGTTATATATTAAAAATATGAATGCAGTTCAATATGATAAGACAAATACATGAGTTTATGATAAATTCGTTTTCTGTGATATACCATTGATATGCTCTTTTTTTCTTTAAACGGCAGACTAAACTAAAGTGCTCACATCAACAGATTTGATGTATAAATGGTCAACGCTCAACAGAGTTAGTATAAATGTATTAGTATAAATCTTACTTGTCTCATTGTTAATTCACATTCAATGTCAACTTGTGGTTTTGATGTGGCACGTTTGGCCAAGACACCCCACCCCATTATGCACCCCATACCCATCTTGTGGGCGGTTGTGGAAAGGGTTACAGAGGCACATAATGGGCTCAGGGACTGAACCCCACAATTCATTTAGCTAAGCAAGTTACAATCTTGATGAGCTAGTTACAAAATTCAATATAAGTCATCACATCAACAATGGGTTCGAGATCGACCTCAAGTACAGGTTCTAAATTAAGCAACTGACATATGTGGAGAGCTAGTATCAAAATTTATATGTTTGTCCTGCACACCGTCCCCCATCCAGTGGGCAGCGGTGGATAGGTTACAATCACTTAGTTGTTATCTACAGTTAGCAAACTGGGGATATTTGGCTAAAATTTCTGGTAGCAGATCATTTTGAATGAAATATTGACACATCGCTGGAACATTGGTTATAGAATTGTCTCTAAATTCATGTATCTTTTCGCACTCCATCACATAGTGACGGAGGGTGTGCGAATAATTTTGTTGACACAGTTTACATTTGGTCAGGTCTACATCAGCAGATAATGAGAATTCCCAGAGATACTTGTAACCGAGTCTAAGCCGAGCAGTAGTAACATCTAGAAGTCTGCTGATTTTATTGGATGATCCATAGATGTGTGGCTCCTCTTGTATGATATGTATGATAGATGGAATTACTAGTTCCAGTTTCTAGGCAGGCGATGAGTACTCACAATAACCTTAATTAAGCGTCAAAACAAAATGTGTATACTCTTTTTACTCTCCTGACCTTAGTTCTCGAGCTATGTATTTCATTTTGGTACCAACGTGTTCGCAATAACATTCTCTAGAAGAAAATCAGCAAAACGGTCACCAAAAGTTATATGAATACCAGCACCCAATAAATACCTACGTAGATGACTCGCCGTGAGTGCCCAAGAGCTACAAAATGTTTTTACTCTTGGGATTGTTATCACTTCCACACTTGTCCTACAGCGTTAATTTTGGTATCAATGTACTCGCAATGAAATTCCCAACACGGTGATATGAATATAAACGTAGAATAATGGTCGCTGCCCACCCGCAAGAGTGTGGGAAGTGGCGGAACTGTTACCCAGTATTGGTGACAAGACGACACATGGGCGATACAGTGCTTTGAAAGTTTATAATTATATCACTGTCCTGACATTATTATTGTATGTACGTCATTCATTTTTGTGCCAATGTTTTCGCAATAGAATGTTCTATGAGCCCGTAGGTAAAAAAGAGCAACAAAGCGTAAGATAGAATAGCACCATATATAAAACAACGCTGGTACATATCAGTGAGCGTCAAACACACACGAAATGTGTGTGTTTGATGGTGGTCAAACGATGTTTGATGTGTTTGATCAGGTGATGTCCTGATCCGCATAATTAAAGTATGAATTATGTTGAGAAAAAATAAGAAAAAAGGGAAAAAACAGGGGTGGGAGAAACATGACAGAAAAGAGTAAAAATACAATTTGGTCAACAAAACAGCATTGTTTAAAATAAAAGATATGGATTGACATTTTGGTGGTTAGGTAGGTTACATTGAGTTAATTAGGTAGTACTTAGTGTTTATCTGTTATAGATAGGAGCTGCATGCCTGGTATGGGCCAATAGGCCTTCTGCAGTTACCTTTGTTTTTATGTTTTTGCCCTGTAACCTAAATGGTTAGAGAGGCACAAATATGGGCTTAGGGACTGAACCCCACACTACATTTAGCTAAGCTGGTTACAATCTTGATGATATAGTTACAAAATTCTGTATAAGTCGTCACATTATTAATGGGTTCGAGATCAACCACAATTTCCTGAATGGATATAACAAAGGGGATATTAATAGGTTATTAAAATTGTCAACACACGATAGAACACGAAACAATGGGTATAAATTGGATAAGTTTAGATTTAGGAAAGACTTGGGTAAATACTGGGTCAGTAACAGGATTGTTGATTTGTGGAATTTTTCTTAACTTATAAATTTATCTTTATTTATCTTAAACTGGTTGGGAGAGGTACAGTTTTTAACATAATTGGGAAGGTCATTCCACATTCGAGGTCCCTTGATTTGTAAAGCATTTCTAGTTTGACTAAGTCGTACTCTTGGAATATCAAATAGGTATTTGTTTCTGGTGTGGTGCTCATGGGATCTGTTACAACCTTCTAGGAAGCTTTTAGGGTCAGGATTGACATTACAGTGCAGCGTTTTATATATATAAAATACACATGAGAGTATGTGCAGGGACTTAATATCTAACATATTCAGAGATTTGAGTAAGGGGTCCATATATACTGCCCGGTTGCCTGAAATGCTATATGCCTACTATATTGGCTTTAGGTATTGTATGCACTAGCTCTATCTATAAATCCAACATTATGTTTGTAAATCAACTATGTATGTACTTTCCTGAATAAAATTGACTTTACTGTACACTTATATGCTCTGTGGATTTGTTATCCTCTATCGTTTGGGAGAAAAAAAATGACTAATACGTTCGGCGAATGACTTTGACTTCAACTTCACTTTGACTTCGTTCATGTCATCGTATTTTCCGTAATATATAAAGGTTATGACAATGCAATTATATTATTGTGTGCAAATAAGTTGGAAATTTCATGTACCCTAAAAATAGTAAATAAAGAAAAATAATAATTAAATAATTGTTGTAGTAAATTGTCACACGTTCATCATACGCAAACGAACACACAGTTTGGAGCGTCAGTACAACAAGACCGCCGCCATTTTAAAACACGGCTTCGAATGTAAGTAATGTTTTTCTCGTACTAACACTGTATTATGCAATAGATTAGGTCTTGAATTCACAAATTTAGTTGTTACATCTGACAGAGTATGTTAGACTGTGTAATGCTGGTCCATGTTGACGTATTTGTGGGCTTGGTTGGTTTAAATGTGATGGCACCCCAATAAGGGCACCCCACAACTGCTGCATATTCTAGCTGTGGACTAGCAAAAGTGGTGAACAATTTCGTTAGTATTTCGCCATCCATGTATTTAAAAGCAATTCTGAAGTTGGAATGCATGGCATAGGCTCCTCACACAATGTTCTTTATGTGGTCCTCAGGTGATAGTTTTCTATTTAGAACCACCCCTAGATCTCTTTCTTTATCAGAATTCCTTAAAGATTACTCACATGGTTTTCCTAATGATAGATTGTGGGCTGTAAGGGACAGGTTTGATGTATGGATTAGTTGATAGAAGTTCCAGTCCACCTGTAGACAGGGATCTCACATCAGCTTGTATATTATACAAGGATAAGATTTGATAAATTCAGTTATTTGACTGAACACTGGCTCTGTTTAAATCAGAGATTTAAACATACATAGTCTAACCTAGCTCCTTTCTTTTTTACCTAGCTTTTACCTAGCCTAACCTAGCTTTTTTTTCCCAAGCTGGTCTATGGCCCCTGGGTTTTACGAACTTTTTTTCCCAAGCCGGTCTATGGCGTGTATGTTAAATAAACCAAATTTTTCACTTTTGACAATTGAGCACCTGCTACATCCAGATTCTAGGGAGGAAAGGAATATAATATAATATCTAATATATCTATCTGTGTGAAATAGATTAAATCCATTTATTTGATATTCAGCTAATAGTTCTGTATTTTCTACATTCATCCATGTTTTGGTAAGTGCAATAATATGTATTGTTTCATTGCAGATTAGAGATTCAAGATAGTTCTAGATTTCCGAAGTACTGAAACGCGCGCCATACAGGCTTGGTGGATCTAGGTGCAAGGTAAAATTATTTACATTTACTTTTGTATTTATATGCATATATGCATTTATATGCATTATTCTCTAGAATAATAGATCTCGTAATAATTTTGCAAAAATAGTGGCATTTACTATTTTAAAAATCTCGGGTGCAGGTGGGGGGGGGGTTGTGTAAAAGCCTGGTTTGTGCCTCGGAGAGGCTATGGGATCCAGTAAGTTCAGTAGAACTTCGGTTTCAACCCTTTTACCCTGTTGTAGCTCAGTCGATTAAGGCAGTGTCTGGGATGCTCCCAGACGCAGGTTCGAATCCTCGTCACGGCCCTTGTGGATTTGTTCATTTGATGCATCACGTTATTGTGATCTGTGTGTGTAATTCTTCACTTGCTACAGCAACAGGAATGTGTGTGTATGTATTTGTGTTGTTGAATATGACCGAAAGTGTAAGATTAATGATTCTAACACAAATCGTCTGAATATTTGTTTTTCTTCACTGTCGAGAGTAGTTAAAAAAATTTACTCGAGTTTATTTTCACACTTTATTTATGGTCCTTAAGTCCCTCTCCTTAATGCTGCTGCTGTTTCTCGCATCTTTGCATCGCTTGTATGTTTGGGGGTTTGGCCTCTTGCTATATATTGATTCCATTTGTGTGTGTTTGGGTCTCAGGCCCTCTCGCAATTTCTGTTGAACAAACCCCTTTTCCTAGTTCTGCATCTCTCCTTTGGTACAAATTTTGTTGTGCTTTTATCATATATTTCACAAAACTTGACATACATTTCATTTACTTCATGTCCTATCAGCAAGTGTTTGTCAAATTCTTTAAGGAAAGTTTATCATCCTGATTGCAGATCTCTAGCGATATTATGTCAACTTCTTGTGGATTCGCAATCATTATTTAATTTACCTTTAGGTGTTCTTTCACCAGCACAGCAACACTGTACCTCTCCCAACCAGTTTAAGATAAAAACTAAGTACTAACTAATTAACTCAATGTAACCTACCTTACCCCCAAAATGTCAACCCATGTCTTCTATTTTAAACAATGCTGTTTTGTTGACCAAATTGTATTTTTGTTTTTTCTGCCAGTATGGTAATATCACAACACACCATGGACCAGTATGGTAATATCACAACACACCATGGACCAGTATGGTAATATCACAACACACCATGGACCAGTATGGTAATATCACAACACACCATGGACCAGTATGGTAATATAACAACACACCATGGACCAGTATGGTAATATCACAACACACCATGGACCAGTATGGTAATATCACAACACACCATGGTCCAGTATGGTAATATCACAACACACTATGGTCCAGTATGGTAATATCACAACACACCATGGACCAGTATGGTAATATCACAACACACCATGGACCAGTATGGTAATATCACAACACACTATGGTCCAGTATGGTAATATCACAACACACCATGGACCAGTATGGTAATATCACAACACACCATGGACCAGTATGGTAATATCACAACACACCATGGACCAGTATGGTAATATCACAACACACCATGGACCAGTATGGTAATATCACAACACACCATGGTCCAGTATGGTAATATAACAACACACTATGGACCAGTATGGTAATATCACAACACACCATGGACCAGTATGGTAATATCACAACACACTATGGACCAGTATGGTAATATCACAACACACTATGGACCAGTATGGTAATATAACACACCATGGTCCAGTATGGTAATATAACAACACACTATGGACCAGTATGGTAATATCACAACACACCATGGACCAGTATGCTAATATCACAACACACCATGGACCAGTATGGTAATATCACAACACACCATGGACCAGTATGGTAATATGACAACACACCATGGACCCGTATGGTAATATCACAACACACCATGGACCAGTATGGTAATATCACAACACACTATGGTCCAGTATGGTAATATCACAATACACCATGGACCAGTATGGTAATATCACAACACACCATGGACCAGTATGGTAATATCACAACACACCATGGACCAGTATGGTAATATCACAACACACCATGGACCAGTATGGTAATATCACAACACACCATGGACCAGTATGGTAATATCACAACACACCATGGACCAGTATGGTAATATCACAACACACCATGGACCAGTATGGTAATATAACAACACACCATGGACCAGTATGGTAATATCACAACACACCATGGACCAGTATGGTAATATCACAACACACCATGGTCCAGTATGGTAATATAACAACACACTATGGACCAGTATGGTAATATCACAACACACCATGGACCAGTATGGTAATATCACAACACACCATGGACCAGTATGGTAATATCACAACACACCATGGACCAGTATGGTAATATCACAACACACCAAGGACCAGTATGGTAATATCACAACACACCATGGACCCGTATGGTAATATCACAACACACTATGGTCCAGTATGGTAATATCACAATACACCATGGACCAGTATGGTAATATCACAACACACCATGGACCAGTATGGTAATATCACAACACACCATGGACCAGTATGGTAATATCACAACACACTATGGTCCAGTATGGTAATATCACAATACACCATGGACCAGTATGGTAATATCACAACACACCATGGACCAGTATGGTAATATAACAACACACCATGGACCAGTATGGTAATATCACAACACACTATGGACCAGTATGGTAATATCACAACACACCATGGACCAGTATGGTAATATAACAACACACCATGGACCAGTATGGTAATATCACACCACACCATGGACCAGTATGGTAATATCACACCACACCATGGACCAGTATGGTAATATCACAACACACCATGGACCAGTATGGTAATATCACAACACACCATGGACCAGTATGGTAATATCACAACACACCATGGACCAGTATGGTAATATCACAACACACCATGGACCAGTATGGTAATATAACAACACACCATGGACCAGTATGGTAATATCACAACACACCATGGACCAGTATGGTAATATCACAAAACACCATGGACCAGTATGGTAATATCAACACACCATGGACCAGTATGGTAATATCACAACACACCATGTACCAGTACGGTAATATCACAACACCATGGACCAGTATGGTAATATCACAACACACCATGGACCAGTATGGTAATATCACAACACCATGGACCAGTATGGTAATATCACAACACCATGGACCAGTATGGTAATATCACAACACACCATGGACCAGTATGGTAATATCACAACACACCATGGTCCAGTATGGTAATATCACAACACACCATGGACCAGTATGGTAATATCACAACACACCATGGACCAGTACGGTAATATCACAACACACCATGGACCAGTATGGTAATATAACAACACACCATGGACCAGTATGGTAATATCACAACACACCATGGACCAGTATGGTAATATCACAACACACTATGGACCAGTATGGTAATATCACAACACACCATGGTCCAGTATGGTAATATCACAACACACCATGGACCAGTATGGTAATATCACAACACACCATGGTCCAGTATGGTAATATCACAACACACCATGGACCAGTATGGTCAACCCGTTCTCGCAAATTTAATAAGTCAATATTGACTTATTAAATATGTGCATAGGTGACATACTTAACATAATAGATACCCTTTAAAAGATTCATAGAAAACACCGACCTTACCTAACCTTGTTAGTATCTTAACATAAGCATCTTATTGCTTCGTAATTACAATTATTACCTAACCTATAATAGGTATAGGTTAAATAATAATTGTAATTACGAAGCAATAAGATGCTTATCTTAAGATACTAACAAGGTTAGGTAAGGTCGGTGTTTTCTATGAATCTTTTAAAGGGTATCTATTATGTTAAGTATGTCACCTATGCACATATTTAATAAGTCAATATTGACTTATTAAATTTGCGAGAACGGGTTGGTATGGTAATATCACAACACACCATGGTCCAGTATGGTAATATCACAACACCATGGACCAGTATGGTAATATCACAACACCATGGACCAGTATGGTAATATCACAATACACCATGGTCCAGTATGGTGATATAACAACACACCATGGACCAGTATGGTAATATCACAACACACCATGGTCCAGTATGGGAATATCACAACACACCACGGACCAGTATGGTAATATCACAACACACCATGGACCAGTACGGTAATATAACAACACACCATGGACCAGTATGGTAATATCACAACACACCATGGACCAGTATGGTAATATAACAACACACCATGGACCAGTATGGTAATATCACAACACACCATGGACCAGTATGGTAATATCACAACACACCATGTCCCAGTACGGTAATATAACAACACACCATGGACCAGTATGGTAATATCACAACACACTATGGACCAGTATGGTAATATCACAACACACCATGGACCAGTATGGTAATATCACAACACACTATGGACCAGTATGGTAATATCACAACACACCATGGTCCAGTATGGTAATATCACAACACACTATGGACCAGTATGGTAATATCACAACACACCATGGACCAGTATGGTAATATCACAACACACTATGGACCAGTATGGTAATATCACAACACACCATGGACCAGTATGGTAATATCACAACACCATGGACCAGTATGGTAATATAACAACACACCATGGACCAGTATGGTAATATCACAACACACTATGGACCAGTATGGTAATATAACAACACACCATGGACCAGTATGGTAATATCACAACACACCATGGACCAGTATGGTAATATCACAACACACCATGGACCAGTATGCAACAGTCAGTGGAAACTGTTAACAAACAGTTACAAAACATAAATGCCATAACTATTACAATTAACATAATTATTAGTAGTGACAGTGTCAGACCACGAAGGAAGAATTGAAACAGGAATTTCCTTAAGTACTTTCGTATTTAATAATACATCTTCAGAAGGGTGAGTTACATGTACATAGATTTGGACATATATAGGCAGGAGAGAGGTGAAGTGAAGTGAGGTACAATGATAAACGTATGACTGGGAATGGGTTGATGTAAATAGGGGGCTGTATCCTATGGGCCAATAGGCCCATACATTGATATTAATAAAATAGTGGATATTAACATGGTATTAGTGAGACAAATGTGTATCAATGATCCTACTAAAAATGCCCTTTAACTGATCAATCAAAAATGGATCTAAATTATACAAACCACTGCTAATGTTTTACAAGGTATTTTATATATGATACAATTATCACTACGAGGACAGTTTCTAGCTAATAGTTTTCTAACAGTATTTTCGTAATTAAACAATAAATGTATATCAAAAAGTTTCAAGGCCTTGACAATATTTTCAAACCCAGAAAAATATGGTAAACACAACACATTCTTTGGGGGAATTTTCTCACTGCATATATTATTATAATATGTACGACGTGCTTTGCTACGGCAAACTTCCAAAAAACTCAGTGGATAACAAAGCTTGAGACCAATAGAATCAATATTCTTAAACTCTTCATCAAAGAATTCTGGACTAACAACCCGAAGAGCTCTTGAGATACATAGAGGAAAAAATAGATTTTTTCACATTGTATCTGTCCTGAGAAATAATGAATAAGATAAATTATTCGTAGACTTCCTGTAAAAACTAAACTTTAGTGAACAATCTTCCCTATGAATAAGTATATCTAAGAATGGCAAACATTTACCAATTTCAGTCTCCATAGTAAATTTTCTAGAGGTGACTTGATCATTAAGTTTAGCTACAAATTCGTCTGTGTTTACATCTGTAGGCCATATACACAAAATATCATCAACATATCTAAACCATGGAATGATTCCAGGGGTAATTATTGAAACAAATTTTTCATCATGAGTAAATTTTCGTGATTTAAACACATAATTATTAGTAGTGTTTAGCAGTAATATTATTTACAGACTAACAAGCACCGACCAATTTACAACTGTAGAGTAACACTATGGATAATGAAATAATATATATTATATTACATTGTTATATTCTGGTGTCAAATATATACATGGCAGCTTATCCACAGCTAAGTTTTGTTACTTAGCTTAGTGTTTGACCCCATGTGTGGGACCTGAGTGATAGTGAGGAGATGGTGATGTACAAGTGATGGTGATATAGCAGTGATGGTGAGGTGAAGGTGATATACCAGTGATGGTGATATAGCAGTGATAGTGAGGTGAAGGTGATATACCAGTGATGGTGATATAGCAGTGATAGTGAGGTGAAGGTGATATACCAGTGATGGTGAGGTGAAGGTGATGTACCAGTGATGGTGATATAGCAGTGATAGTGAGGTGATGGTGATATACCAGTGATGGTGATATAGCAGTGATAGTGAGGTGAAGGTGATATACCAGTGATGGTGATATAGCAGATGATGGTGATATAGCAGTGATTGTGAGGTGAAGGTGATATACCAGTGATGGTGATATACCAGTGATAGTGAGGTGATGGTGATATAGCAGTGATGGTGATATAGCAGTGATAGTGAGGTGATGGTGATATACCAGTGATGGTGATATAGCAAGTGATAGTGAGGTGATGGTGATATTGCAAGTGATAGTGAGGTGAAGGTGATATACCAGTGATGGTGATATAGCAGATGATGGTGATATAGCAGGTGATAGTGATATAGCAGGTGATGGTGATATAGCAGTGATAGTGAGGTGATGGTGATATAGCAAGTGATAGTGAGGTGATGGTGATATAGCAAGTGATAGTGAGGTGATGGTGATAGTGAGGTGAAGGTGATATACCAGTGATGGTGATATAGCAGATGATGGTGATATAGCAGGTGATGGTGATATAGCAGTAATAGTGAGGTGATGGTGATATAGCTAGTGATATGGCAAGTGATAGTGAGGTGATGGTGATATAGCAAGTGATAGTGAGGTGATGGTGATATAGCAAGTGATGGTGATATATTAGTGATAGTGAGGTGAAGGTGATATACCAGTGATGGTGATATAGCAAGTGATGGTGATATAGCAAGTGATAGTGAGGTGATGGTGATACAGCAAGTGATAGTGAGGTGATGATGATATAGAAGTGATAGTGATGGTGATCTAGCAGTGATAGAGGTGATGGTGATATATTAGTGATAGTGAGGTGATGGTAATATATTAGTGATAGTGAGGTGATGGTGATATATTAGTGATAGTGCAGTGATGGTGATATAGCAGTGATAGTGAGGTGATGGTGATATATCAAGTTATAGTGAGGTGGTGATATAGCAGTGATAGTGAGGTGATGGTGATATAGCAGTGATAGTGAGGTGATGGTGATATAGCAAGTGATAGTGAGGTGGTGATATAGCAGTGATAGTGAGGTGATGGTTATATAACAGTGATAGTGAGGTGATGTGATATATCAGTGATAGTGATATAGCAGTGATAGTGTGATGTGGTGATATAGCAGTGATAGTGAGGTGATGGTGATATAGCAGTGATAGTGAGGTGAAGGAAATATAGCAGTGATGGTGCAGTAGTGGTGATATAGCAGTGATAGTGATATATTAGTGAAAGTAAGGAGGAAATATATCAGTGTGAGGTGATACAGCAGTGAAAGTGAGATGATGTTGGTGAAGCAGTGAAAGTGATAGTGAGCTGTTGGTGATATAACAGTGACAACAGCTGTCATATAGTGACACCAACAATCAGTTACTCAACATGGTCAGTACATTATCCGAGGTGTGGGACCTGAGGTGATGGTGATATAGATGTTATAGTGAGGTGATAGTGATATAGCAATGATAGGTGACAGTACTGTGAAAGAGCAAATGATGGTGATACAGCAGTGATAGTCACGTATGATAGTTAAACACCAAAGATAGTGAAGTTATGGTAATATAGTGATAAAGGTTGTACTTGAATTACATTGGCATCAAAACCCACAGTCTATAGTGATGCAGGAGTGATGGTGATGGGTTATGGTACAGTGAACTAGAGTGGCAGAACAACACCACAGTAGTGATGGTACAGTGAACTAGAGTGGCAGCACAACACCACAGTAGTGATGGTGATGGTACAGTGAACTAGAGTGGCAGCACAACACCACAGTAGTGATGGTGATGGTACAGTGAACTAGAGTGGCAGCACAACACCACAGTAGTGATGGTGGTGGTACAGTGAACTAGAGTGGCAGCACAACACCACAGTAGTGATGGTACAGTGAACTAGAGTGGCAGCACAACACCACAGTAGTGATGGTACAGTGAACTAGAGTGGCAGCACAACACCACAGTAGTGATGGTGATGGTACAGTGAACTAGAGTGGCAGCACAACACCACAGTAGTGATGGTACAGTGAACTAGAGTGGCAGCACAACACCACAGTAGTGATGGTGATGGTACAGTGAACTAGAGTGGCAGCACAACACCACAGTAGTGATGGTGATGGTACAGTGAACTAGAGTGGCAGCACAACACCACAGTAGTGATGGTGATGGTACAGTGAACTAGAGTGGCAGCACAACACCACAGTAGTGATGGTACAGTGAACTAGAGTGGCAGCACAACACCACAGTAGTGATAGTGATGGTACAGTGAACTAGAGTTGCAGCACAACACCACAGTAGTGATAGTGATGGTACAGTGAACTAGAGTGGCAGCACAACACCACAGTAGTGATGGTGATGGTACAGTGAACTAGAGTGGCAGCACAACACTACAGTAGTGATGGTACAGTGAACTAGAGTGGCAGCACAACACCACAGTAGTGATGGTGATGGTACAGTGAACTAGAGTGGCAGCACAACACCACAGTAGTGGTGATACAGTGAACTAGAGTGGCAGCACAACATCACAGTAGTGATGGTGGTGGTACAGTGAACTAGAGTGGCAGCACACCACCACAGTAGTGATGGTGTTGGTACAGTGAACTAGAGTGGCAGCACAACACCACAGTAGTGATGGTGATGGTACAGTGAACTAGAGTGGCAGCACAACACCACAGTAGTGATGGTGATGGTACAGTGAACTAGAGTGGCAGCACAACACCACAGTAGTGATGGTGTTGGTACAGTGAACTAGAGTGGCAGCACAACACCACAGTAGTGATGGTGATGGTACAGTGAACTAGAGTGGCAGCACAACACCACAGTAGTGATGGTGATGGTACAGTGAACTAGAGTGACAGCACAACACCACAGTAGTGATGGTACAGTGAACTAGAGTGGCAGCACAACACCACAGTAGTGATGGTGTTGGTACAGTGAACTAGAGTGGCAGCACAACACAACAGTAGTGATGGTACAGTGAAATAAAGTGGTAGCACAACATCACAGTAGTGATGGTGATGGTACAGTGAACTAGAGTGGCAGCACAACACCACAGTAGTGATGGTGATGGTACAGTGAACTAGAGTGGCAGCACAACACCACAGTAGTGATGGTGATGGTACAGTGAACTAGAGTGACAGCACAACACCACAGTAGTGATGGTGATGGTACAGTGAACTAGAGTGGCAGCACAACACCACAGTAGTGATGGTACAGTGAACTAGAGTGGTAGCACAACACCACAGTAGTGATGGTGGTGGTACAGTGAACTAGAGTGGCAGCACAACACCACAGTAGTGATGGTGGTGGTGCAGTGAACTAGAGTGACAGCACAACACCACAGTAGTGATGGTACAGTGAACTAGAGTGGCAGCACAACACCACAGTAGTGATGGTGATGGTACAGTGAACTAGAGTGGCAGCACAACACCACAGTAGTGGTGGTACAGTGAACTAGAGTGGCAGCACAACACCACAGTAGTTATGGTGATGGTACAGTGAACTAGAGTGGCAGCACAACACCACAGTAGTGATGGTGGTGGTACAGTGAACTTGAGTGACAGCACAACACCACAGTAGTGGTGGTACAGTGAACTAGAGTGGCAGCACAACACCACAGTAGTTATGGTGATGGTACAGTGAACTAGAGTGGCAGCACAACACCACAGTAGTGATGGTACAGTGAACTAGAGTGACAGCACAACACCACAGTAGTGATGGTACAGTGAACTAGAGTGGCAGCACAACACCACAGTAGTGATGGTGGTGGTACAGTGAACTAGAGTGGCAGCACAACACCACAGTAGTTATGGTGATGGTACAGTGAACTAGAGTGGCAGCACAACACCACTGTAGTGATGGTACAGTGAACTAGAGTGGCAGCACAACACCACAGTAGTGATGGTGGTGGTACAGTGAACTAGAGTGGCAGCACAACACCACAGTAGTGATGGTACAGTGAACTAGAGTGGCAGCACAACACCACAGTAGTGATGGTACAGTGAACTAGAGTGGCAGCACAACACCACAGTAGTGATGGTGGTGGTACAGTGAACTAGAGTGGCAGCACAACACCACAGTAGTGGTGGTACAGTGAACTAGAGTGGCAGCACAACACCACAGTAGTTATGGTGATGGTACAGTGAACTAGAGTGGCAGCACAACACCACTGTAGTGATGGTACAGTGAACTAGAGTGGCAGCACAACACCACAGTAGTGATGGTGGTGGTACAGTGAACTAGAGTGGCAGCACAACACCACAGTAGTGATGGTACAGTGAACTAGAGTGGCAGCACAACACCACAGTAGTGATGGTACAGTGAACTAGAGTGGCAGCACAACACCACAGTAGTGATGGTGATGGTACAGTGAACCAGAGTGGCAGCACAACACCACAGTAGTGATGGTGATGGTACAGTGAACTAGAGTGGCAGCGCACCACAGTAGTGATGGTACAGTGAACCAGAGTGGCAGCACAACACCACAGTAGTGATGGTACAGTGAACTAGAGTGGCAGCACAACACCACAGTAGTGATGGTACAGTGAACTGGAGTGGCAACACACCACCACAGTAGTGATGGTGGTGGTACAGTGAACTAGAGTGGCAGCACAACACTACAGTAGTGATGGTGGAGGTACAGTGTACTAGAGTGGCAACACACCACCACAGTAGTGATGGTGGTGGTACAGTGAACTAGAGTGGCAGCACAACACTACAGTAGTGATGGTGGAGGTACAGTGTACTAGAGTGGCAGCACACCACCACAGTAGTGATGGTACAGTGAACTAGAGTGGAAGCACAACACCACAGTAGTGATGGTACAGTGAACTAGAGTGGCAGCACAACACCACAGTAGTGATGGTACAGTGAACTGGAGTGGCAGCACAACACCACAGTAGTGATGGTACAGTGAATTAGAGTGGCAGCACAACACCACAGTAGTGATGGTGGTGGTACAGTGAACTAGAGTGGCAGCACAACACCACAGTAGTGATGGTGATGGTACAGTGAACTAGAGTGGCAGCATAACACCACAGTAGTGATGGTACAGTGAACTAGAGTGGCAGCCCAACACCACAGTAGTGATGCTGATGGTACAGTGAACTAGAGTGGCAGCACAACACCACAGTAGTGATGGTGATGGTACAGTGAAATAGTGGCAGCCCAACACCACAGTAGTGATGGTGATGGTACAGTGAACTAGAGTGGCAGCCCAACACCACAGTAGTGATGGTGATGGTACAGTGAACTAGAGTGGCAGCATAACACCACAGTAGTGATGGTACAGTGAACTAGAGTGGCAGCCCAACACCACAGTAGTGATGCTGATGGTACAGTGAACTAGAGTGGCAGCACAACACCACAGTAGTGATGGTGATGGTACAGTGAAATAGTGGCAGCCCAACACCACAGTAGTGATGGTGATGGTACAGTGAACTAGAGTGGCAGCCCAACACCACAGTAGTGATGGTGATGGTACAGTGAACTAGAGTGGCAGCACAACACCACAGTAGTGATGGTGGTGGTACAGTGAACTAGAGTGGCAGCATAACACCACAGTAGTGATGGTGGTGGTACAGTGAACTAGAGTGGCAGCACAACACCACAGTAGTGATGGTACAGTGAACTAGAGTGGCAGCACAACACCACAGTCCACCACAGTCACCTCCGTAATGTCACTGTGGTTGACTGCTGCCCTCACCACATCCAGGCCGCTCACCACATCACCGAAGACCCGTGACCACTGGCGACCACCCCGGTGGTCCCTGGTGGTGATGGTGAACTGGGCACTAGTGGGACCCCCCAGCGGCCAGCACCAGGACCACACAGCTCCTGCCTGGCCTGACTGCCGGTACTGCCCCTGGAGGTCAGGCAACAGTGGGGCTCCTCCCTTACCATCATTACTCTCGTAGTCTCCGCCCACCACACACTCCCCCGGCTGACCCTTGTACCCCACCTCCAACAGTTTAGTGTTGCGGTAGGTGTGGCCCCGCTGGCCCGTACACAACAACACAAACTGTCTGGCCAGCGGAGTGTCAGGGGTCAGCCGGATGGTGACCCGCCCTCTTGTTGACCCCGCCCACCCGAGGTCAAGGAACGCCAGGGTGCAGGAGGGGTCCAGCACGCCCACAACATCACTCTCCTGCACAAGATGATATAAATCATGCTGGTAACTGTATAACAAAATGTTATCATATTAGTTATCACAACTCAGTAAGTCAGTAATGTCAGTAAGACTAGTGGGTGTAATAAAGTAACCTGGATGGTGTGGGCGTGGGCGGGCGTGGGCTGACGCAGGAGTGGGTGGAGGTACAGCTGTCCGTCTTGTAGAGATATCCTGGCGGAGCGGCGGCCATCTTGGTCTTCCTGGACGGCCACCACCCGGCCAGCCTCCACCAGGCTCTTGACGGGCTCCCTCATCCTCCTGCGGAGGTCCTCAACCTGTGGACAGTGTCAGCCCCATTATCACATGTGGACAGTGTCAGCCCCATTATCACATGTGGACAGTGTTAGCCCCATTATCACCTGTGGACAGTGTCAGCCCCATTATCACCTGTGGACAGTGTCAGCACCATTATCACCTGTGGACAGTGTCAGCCCCATTATCACCTGTGGTCAGTGTCAACCCCATTATCACCTGTGGACAGTGTCAGCCCCATTATCACCTGTGGTCAGTGTCAACCCCATTATCACCTGTGGACAGTGTCAGCCCCATTATCACCTGTGGTCAGTGTCAGCCCCAGTATCACCTGTGGAAAGTGTCAGCACCATTATCACCTGTGGACAGTGTCAGCACCATTATCACCTGTGGTCAGTGTCAACCCCATTATCACCTGTGGACAGTGTCAGCCCCATTATCAGCTGTGGTCAGTGTCAGCCCCAGTATCACCTGTGGAAAGTGTCAGCACCATTATCACCTGTGGTCAGTGTCAGCCCCAGTATCACCTGTGGAAAGTGTCAGCCCCATTATCACCTGTGGACAGTGTCAACTCCATTATCACCTGTGGTCAGTGTCAGCCCCAGTATCACCTGTGGACAGTGTCAGCCCCAGTATCACCTGTGGTCAGTGTCAACCCCATTATCACCTGTGGACAGTGTCAGCCCCATTATCACCTGTGGTCAGTGTCAGCACCATTATCACCTGTGGAAAGTGTCAGCCCCATTATCACCTGCGGACAGTGTCAACTCCATTATCACCTGTGGTGAGTGTCAGCACCATTATCACCTGTGGTCAGTGTCAGCACCATTATCACCTGTGGTCAGTGTCAGCCCCAGTATCACCTGTGGAAAGTGTCAGCCCCATTATCACCTGTGGACAGTGTCAGCACCATTATCACCTGTGGTCAGTGTCAACTCCATTATCACCTGTGGTCAGTGTCAGCCCCATTACCACCTGTGGTCAGTGTCAACTCCATTATCACCTTTGGGCAGTGACAGCCCCATTATCACATGTGGAGAGTCAGGCCCATTATCACCTGTTGCCAGTATCAGCCCCATTAAACCTGTGGTCAGTGACAACCCCATTATCACCTGTGGTCAGTGTCAGCCGCATTATAACCTGTGGACAGTGTCAGCACCATTATCACCTGTGGACAGTGTCAGCCCCGTTGTCACATGTGGACAGTGTCAGCCCCTTATCACCTGTGGTCAGTGCCAGCCCCATTATCACCTGTGGTCAGTGTCAGCCCCATTATCACCTGTGGACAGTGTCAGCCCCGTTGTCACATGTGGTCAGTGCCAGCCCCATTATCACCTGTGGTCAGTGTCAGCCCCATTATCACCTGTGGACAGTGTCAGCCCCATTATCACCTGTGGTCAGTGTCAGCCCCAGTATCACCTGTGGTCAGTGTCAGCACCATTATCACCTGTGGACAGTGTCAGCACCATTATCACCTGTGGACAGTGTCAGCACCATTATCACCTGTGGACAGTGTCAGCACCATTATCACCTGTGGACAGTGTCAGCCCCATTATCACCTGTGGACAGTGTCAGCACCATTATCACCTGTGGACAGTGTCAGCACCATTATCACCTGTGGACAGTGTCAGCACCATTATCACCTGTGGACAGTGTCAGCACCATTATCACCTGTGGACAGTGTCAGCACCATTATCACCTGTGGACAGTGTCAGCACCATTATCACCTGTGGACAGTGTCAGCACCATTATCACCTGTGGACAGTGTCAGCACCATTATCACCTGTGGACAGTGTCAGCACCATTATCACCTGTGGACAGTGTCAGCACCATTATCACCTGTGGACAGTGTCAGCACCATTATCACCTGTGGACAGTGTCAGCACCATTATCAGTCACCACTCCCACAACCAGCACATCACACTACCCATAAGAGACTAACACATCAACTAGAGAAGCAAGCAGCAGTGACAGGGAAGGTACTCCAGTGGATAAAGGAGTACCTAGGCAACAGAAGACAGCGAGTCACTGTGAGGGCTGAGATGTCAAAGTGGTGAGATGTCACCTGTCGAGTCCCACAAGGATCACTTTTTGAACCTATCCTGTTTCTCATATATGTAAAGGATCTTCCAGAGGGATTAGACTCATTCCTCTTAATGTTTGCTGATGATGCGACAATTATGAGCAGGATTAAGACAGAGGAAGACAGCAAAATGCTCCAAGATGACCTGGACAAACTGGAAGTATGGTCCAACAAATGGCTACTAGAGTTTAGCTCAAGTAAATGTAAAGTAATGAAGCTAGGTGTAGGGAGCAGGAGGCCAGACTCACGGTAACAAATAGGAGATGAAATCCTCCATGAAACGGACAGAGAGAAGGATCTGGGAGATGATGTTACACCGAACCTGTCTCCTGAAGCCCACATCAAAAGGTTATCATCAGTGGCATATGCAAGACTGTCTAATATCTGAACTGCCTTTATAAATTTGTGTAAGGAATCGTTTAAAACCTTGTATACCACATATGTCATACCAATCCTGGAGTATGCAGCTCCAGCATGGAGTCCATACCTAGTCAAGCACAAGTCGAAGTTTGAGAAGGTTCAAAGGTATACTGTACCACCAGACTAGTTCCAGTACTACGAGGTATGAGTTACAAGCAAAGGCTACATGAATTAAACCCCCATGTTGTTGGAAGACAGAAGAGTTGGGGGAGACATGATTACAACATACAAAATTCTACGAGGAATTAATAACGACAGACAGCCTAACACGGGTGGTGTTCAAACAAGGGGACACAGGAGGAAACATTGTACCCAAATGAGCCACAGAGACATTAGAAAGAATTTTTCATCATCAGAATAGTTGGTGTATGGACTACATTAGGAAGTGATGTGGTGGAGGCTGACTCCATCCACAGTTTATAATGTAGATATGACAGTGCCCAATAGGCTCAGGAACCTGTACATCAGTTGATTAAAAGCTGAGAGGTGGAAACAATGAGCCGGAGCTCAAGCCCCGGAAGTACAATTAGGTGAGTACACACACCACAACCTCTACTTCAACCACACTCACAACCACCACACACACACAACCACCACACACACACAACCACCACACACACAACCACCACACACACAACCACCACTCACAACCACCACACACACAACCACCACACTCACAACCACCACACTCACAACCACCACACTCACAACCACCACACACACACAACCACCACACACACACAACCACCACACACACAACCACCACTCACAACCACCACACTCACAACCACCACACTCACAACCACCACACACACACAACCACCACACACACACAACCACCACACACACAACCACCACACACACAACCACCACTCACAACCACCACACACACAACCACCACACTCACAACCACCACACACACACAACCACCACACACACAACCATCACACACACAACCACCACACCCACAACCACCACACTCACAACCACCACACCCACAACCACCACACTCACAACCACCACACACACAACCACCACACTCACAACCACCACACACACAACCACCACACTCACAACCATCACACACACACAACCACCACACTCACAACCACCACACACACAACCACCACACACACAACCATCACACACACACAACCACCACACACACAACCATCACACACACACAACCACCACACACACAACCACCACACACACAACCACCACACACACAACCACCACACTCACAACCACCACACACACAACCACCACACTCACAACCACCACACACACAACCACCACACACACCACCACCACACACACAACCACCACACACACAACCACCACACTCACAACCACCACACACACAACCACCACACTCACAACCACCACACACACCACCACCACACACACAACCACCACACACACAACCACCACACACACAACCACCACACTCACAACCACCACACACACAACCACCACACACACCACCACCACACTCACAACCACCACACACACACAACCACCACACACACAACCATCACACACACACAACCACCACACACACAACCATCACACACACACAACCACCACACACACAACCACCACACACACACAACCACCACACACACAACCACCACACACACAACCACCACACACACCACCACCACACTCACAACCACCACACACACACAACCACCACACACACCACCACCACACACACAACCACCACACACACACAACCACCACACACACAACCACCACCACACACACAACCACCACACACACACAACCACCACACTCACAACCACCACACACACAACCACCACACACACCACCACCACACTCACAACCACCACACACACACAACCACCACACACACAACCATCACACACACACAACCACCACACACACAACCATCACACACACACAACCACCACACACACAACCACCACACACACACAACCACCACACACACAACCACCACACACACAACCACCACACTCACAACCACCACACACACAACCATCACACACACAACCACCACACTCACACAACCACCACACTCACAACCACCACACACACAACCACCACACACACAACCACCACACTCACAACCACCACACACACAACCACCACACACACAACCACCACACACACAACCACCACACACACAACCACCACACACACAACCATCACACACACAACCACCACACACACAACCACCACACACACAACCACCACACTCACAACCACCACACACACAACCACCACACTCACAACCACCACACACACAACCACCACACACACAACCACCACACTCACAACCATCACACACACACAACCACCACACTCACAACCACCACACTCACAACCACCACACACACAACCACCACACACACAACCACCACACTCACAACCACCACACACACAACCACCACACACACAACCACCACACACACACAACCACCACACACACAACCACCACACTCACAACCACCACACACACAACCACCACACACACAACCATCACACTCACAACCACCACACTCACAACCACCACACACACACAACCATCACACACACAACCACCACACTCACAACCACCACACACACAACCACCACACACACACAACCATCACACACACACAACCACCACACTCACAACCACCACACACACAACCACCACACTCACAACCACCACACACACAACCACCACACACACAACCACCACACACACACAACCATCACACACACAACCACCACACACACACAACCATCACACACACAACCACCACACACACAACCACCACACACACAACCACCACACACACACAACCATCACACACACACAACCACCACACTCACAACCACCACACACACAACCACCACACTCACAACCACCACACACACAACCACCACACACACAACCACCACACACACAACCATCACACACACACAACCACCACACACACAACCACCACACACACAACCACCACACACACAACCACCACACACACACAACCACCACACACACAACCATCACACACACAACCACCACACTCACACAACCACCACACTCACAACCACCACACACACAACCACCACACACACAACCACCACACACACAACCACCACACACACAACCACCACACACACAACCACCACACACACAACCACCACACACACAACCACCACACACACAACCACCACACTCACAACCACCACACACACAACCACCACACACACAACCACCACACTCACAACCACCACACACACAACCACCACACACACAACCACCACACACACAACCACCACACTCACAACCACCACACACACAACCACCACACTCACAACCACCACACACACAACCACCACACACACAACCACCACACACACAACCACCACACACACAACCACCACACACACAACCACCACACACACAACCACCACACACACAACCATCACACTCACAACCACCACACACACAACCACCACACTCACAACCACCACACACACAACCACCACACACACAACCACCACACTCACAACCACCACACACACAACCACCACACACAACCACCACACACACAACCACCACACTCACAACCACCACACACACAACCACCACACACACAACCATCACACACACACAACCACCACACACACAACCACCACACACACAACCACCACACACACAACCACCACACTCAACCACCACACACACAACCACCACACACACAACCACCACACACACAACCACCACACACACAACCACCACACTCACAACCACCACACACACAACCATCACACACACAACCACCACACACACAACCACCACACACACAACCACCACACACACAACCACCACACACAACCACCACACACACAACCACCACACACACAACCACCACACACACAACCACCACACTCACAACCACCACACTCACAACCACCACACTCACAACCACCACACACACAACCACCACACACACAACCACCACACACACAACCACCACACACACAACCACCACACACACAACCACCACACTCACAACCACCACACACACAACCACCACACTCACAACCATCACACACACACAACCACCACACTCACAACCACCACACACACAACCACCACACACACAACCATCACACACACACAACCACCACACACACAACCATCACACACACACAACCACCACACACACAACCACCACACACACAACCACCACACACACAACCACCACACTCAACCACCACACACACAACCACCACACTCACAACCACCACACTCACAACCACCACACACACAACCACCACACACACAACCACCACACTCACAACCACCACACTCACAACCACCACACTCACAACCATCACACACACACAACCACCACACTCACAACCACCACACACACAACCACCACACTCACAACCACCACACACACAACCATCACACACACAACCACCACACACACAACCACCACACACACAACCATCACACACACAACCACCACACACACAACCACCACACTCACAACCACCACACACACAACCACCACACTCACAACCATCACACACACACAACCACCACACTCACAACCACCACACACACAACCACCACACACACAACCATCACACACACACAACCACCACACACACAACCACCACACACACAACCATCACACACACAACCACCACACTCACAACCACCACACACACAACCACCACACACACAACCACCACACACACAACCACCACACTCACAACCACCACACACACAACCATCACACCCACAACCACCACACTCACAACCACCACACACACAACCACCACACACACAACCACCACACTCACAACCACCACACACAACCACCACACTCACAACCATCACACACACACAACCACCACACTCACAACCACCACACACACAACCATCACACACACAACCACCACACACACAACCATCACACACACACAACCACCACACACACAACCATCACACTCACAACCACCACACACACAACCACCACACACACAACCACCACACACACAACCACCACACTCACAACCACCACACACACAACCATCACACCCACAACCACCACACCCACAACCACACACACACAACCACCACACACACAACCACCACACACACAACCACCACACTCACAACCACCACACACACAACCATCACACCCACAACCACCACACACAACCACCACACACACAACCACCACACACACAACCATCACACACACACAACCATCACACACACAACCATCACACACACAACCACCACACACACAACCACCACACACACAACCACCACACTCACAACCACCACACACACAACCATCACACCCACAACCACCACACCCACAACCACACACACACAACCACCACACACACAATCACCACACACACCACCACACACACAACCACCACACACACAACCACCACACACAACCACCACACACACAACCACCACACTCACAACCACCACACTCACAACCACCACACACACAACCATCACACACACACAACCATCACACACACAACCACCACACACACAACCACCACACTCACAACCACCACACTCACAACCATCACACCCACAACCACCACACTCACAACCACCACACTCACAACCATCACACCCACAATCACCACACACACAACCACCACACACACAACCACCACACTCACAACCACCACACACAACCACCACACACACAACCACCACACTCACAACCACCACACACACACAACCATCACACACACAACCACCACACACACAACCACCACACACACAACCACCACACACAACCACCACACACACAACCACCACACACACAACCACCACACACAAAACCACCACACACACAACCACCACACAGACAACCACCACACACACAACCACCACACACACAACCACCACACACAAAACCACCACACACACAACCACCACACACACAACCACCACACACACAACCACCACACACAACCACCACACACACAACCACCACACACAACCACCACACACAACCACCACACACTCACAACCACCACACACAACCACCACACACACAACCACCACACACACAACCACCACACACACAACCACCACACACACAACCACCACACACACAACCACCACACACAACCACCACACACACACAACCACCACACACACAACCACCACACACAACCACCACACACACAACCACCACACAGACAACCACCACACTCACAACCACCACACACAACCACCACACACAACCACCACACACAACCACCACACACAACCACCACACACACAACCACCACACAGACAACCACCACACTCACAACCACCACACACAACCACCACACACAACCACCACAAACACAACCACCACACACACAACCACCACACACAACCATCACACACACAACCACCACACACACAACCACCACACACAACCACCACACACACAACCACCACACACACAACCACCACACACACAACCACCACACACACAACCACCACACACACAACCACCACACACACAACCACCACACACACAACCACCACACACACAACCACCACACACACAACCACCACACACACAACCACCACACACACAACCACCACACTCACAACCACCACACACAACCACCACACACAACCACCACACACACAACCACCACACACACACACAACCACCACACACACAACCATCACACACACAACCACCACACACACAACCACCACACACACAACCACCACACACAACCACCACACACACACACAACCACCACACACACAACCACCACACACACAACCACCACACACACAATCACCACACACACACACAACCACCACACACACAACCACCACACACACACACAACCACCACACACAACCACCACACACACAACCACCACACACACAACCACCACACACAACCACCACACACACACACAACCACCACACACACAACCACCACACACACAACCACCACACACACAACCACCACACACACACACAACCACCACACACACAACCACCACACACACACACAACCACCACACACACACACACAACCACCACACACACAACCACCACACACACACACAACCACCACACACAAAACCACCACACACACAACCACCACACACAAAACCACCACACACACAACCACCACACACAAAACCACCACACACAAAACCACCACACACACAACCACCACACACACAACCACCACACACACAACCACCACACACACAACCACCACACACAACCACCACACACAAAACCACCACACACACAACCACCACACACACACACACAACCACCACACACACAACCATCACACACACAACCACCACACACACAACCACCACACACACAACCACCACACACACAACCACCACACACACACAACCACCACACACAACCACCACACACACAACCACCACACACACAACCACCACACACACAACCACCACACACAACCACCACACACACAACCACCACACACACAACCACCACACACAACCACCACACACACACACACAACCACCACACACACAACCACCACACAAACAACCACCACACACAACCACCACACACACACACAACCACCACACACAACCACCACACACAACCACCACACACACACACAACCACCACACACAACCACCACACACACAACCACCACACACAACCACCACACACACAACCACCACACACCCACAACCACCACACACACACAACCACCACACACACAACCACCACACACACAACCACCACACACACAACCATCACACACACAACCACCACACACAACCACCACACACACAACCACCACACACACACACAACCACCACACACACAACCACCACAAACACACACACAACCACCACACACACAACCACCACACACACAACCACCACACACACACACAACCACCACACACACACACACAACCACCACACACACACACAACCACCACACACACACACAACCACCACACACACACACAACCACCACACACACACACAACCACCACACACACACACAACCACCACACACACAACCACCACACACACACACAACCACCACCACACACACAACCACCACACACACAACCACCACACACACAACCACCACACACACAACCACCACACACAACCACCACACACACACACAACCACCACACACACAACCACCACACACACAACCACCACACACACAACCATCACACACACAACCACCACACACACAACCACCACACACACAACCACCACACACACATCCACCACACACAACCACCACACACACACACAACCATCACACACACAACCACCACACACACAACCACCACACACAACCACCACACACACACAACCACCACACACACACAACCACCACACACACAACCACCACACACACACACAACCACCACACATACAACCACCACACACACAACCACCACACACAAAACCACCACACACACAACCACCACACACACACACAACCACCACACACACAACCACCACACACACAACCACCACACACAACCACCACACACACAACCACTACACACACAACCACCACACACACAACCACCACACACACAACCACCACACACACAACCACCACACACAACCACCACACACACAACCACCACACACACAACCACCACACACACACAACCACCACACACACAACCACCACACACAACCATCACACACACAACCACCACACACACAACCATCACACACACAACCACCACACACACAACCACCACACACACAACCATCACACACACAACCACCACACACACAACCACCACACTCACAACCATCACACACACAACCACCACACACACACACAACCATCACACACACAACCATCACACACACAACCACCACACACACACACAACCATCACACACACAACCATCACACACACAACCACCACACACACACACAACCATCACACACACAACCACCACACTCACAACCATCACACACACAACCATCACACTCACAACCATCACACACACAACCACCACACACACAACCACCACACTCACAACCACCACACTCACAACCATCACACCCACAACCACCACACTCACAACCACCACACTCACAACCATCACACCCACAATCACCACACACACAACCACCACACACACAACCACCACACTCACAACCACCACACACAACCACCACACATACAACCACCACACACACACAACCATCACACACACAACCACCACACACACAACCACCACACACACAACCACCACACACAACCACCACACACACAACCACCACACACACAACCACCACACACAAAACCACCACACACAAAACCACCACACAGACAACCACCACACACACAACCACCACACACACAACCACCACACACAAAACCACCACACACACAACCACCACACACAACCACCACACACACAACCACCACACACAACCACCACACACACAACCACCACACACAACCACCACACACAACCACCACACACTCACAACCACCACACACAACCACCACACACACAACCACCACACACACAACCACCACACACACAACCACCACACACACAACCACCACACACAACCACCACCACACACAACCACCACACACACACAACCACCACACACACAACCACCACACACAACCACCACACACACAACCACCACACAGACAACCACCACACTCACAACCACCACACACAACCACCACACACAACCACCACACACACAACCACCACACACAACCACCACACACAACCACCACACACACAACCACCACACAGACAACCACCACACACAACCACCACACACACAACCACCACACACAACCACCACACACACAACCACCACACACACAACCACCACACACACAACCATCACACACACAACCACCACACACACAACCACCACACACACAACCACCACACACAACCACCACACACACAACCACCACACACACAACCACCACACACACAACCACCACACACACAACCACCACACACACAACCACCACACACAACCACCACACACACACAACCACCACACACACACAACCACCACACACACAACCACCACACACACAACCACCACACACACACACCACACACACAACCACCACACAGACAACCACCACACACAACCACCACACACACAACCACCACACACACAACCACCACACACACAACCACCACACACACAACCACCACACACACAACCACCACACACACAACCACCACACTCACAACCACCACACACAACCACCACACACAACCACCACACACACAACCACCACACACACACACAACCACCACACACACAACCATCACACACACAACCACCACACACACAACCACCACACACACAACCACCACACACAACCACCACACACACACACAACCACCACACACACAACCACCACACACACAATCACCACACACACACACAACCACCACACACACAACCACCACACACACACACAACCACCACACACACAACCACCACACACACAACCACCACACACACAACCACCACACACACAACCACCACACACAACCACCACACACACACACAACCACCACACACACAACCACCACACACACAACCACCACACACACACACACAACCACCACACACAACCACCACACACACACACAACCACCACACACACAACCACCACACACACACAAAACCACCACACACACAACCACCACACACAAAACCACCACACACACAACCACCACACACAAAACCACCACACACAAAACCACCACACACACAACCACCACACACACAACCACCACACACACAACCACCACACACACACACAACCACCACACACAAAACCACCACACACACAACCACCACACACACAACCACCACACACACACACACAACCACCACACACACAACCATCACACACACAACCACCACACACAACCACCACACACACAACCACCACACACACAACCACCACACACACAACCACCACACACACACAACCACCACACACAACCACCACACACACAACCACCACACACACAACCACCACACACAACCACCACACACACAACCACCACACACACAACCACCACACACAACCACCACACACACACACACAACCACCACACACACAACCACCACACAAACAACCACCACACACAACCACCACACACACACACAACCACCACACACACACACAACCACCACACACAACCACCACACACACAACCACCAAACACAACCACCACACCCACAACCACCACACACACACACAACCACCACACACCCACAACCACCACACACCCACAACCACCACACACACACAACCACCACACACACAACCACCACACACACAACCACCACACACACAACCATCACACACACAACCACCACACACAACCACCACACACACAACCACCACACACACAACCACCACACACACACACAACCACCACACACACAACCACCACAAACACACACACAACCACCACACTCACAACCACCACACACACAACCACCACACACACAACCACCACACACACACACAACCACCACACACACACACAACCACCACACACACACACAACCACCACACACACACACAACCACCACACAGACACACAACCACCACACACACACACAACCACCACACACACAACCACCACACACACACACAACCACCACCACACACACAACCACCACACACACACACAACCACCACACACAACCACCACACACACAACCACCACACACACAACCACCACACACACAACCACCACACACACATCCACCACACACAACCACCACACACACACACAACCATCACACACACAACCACCACACACACAACCACCACACACACACAACCACCACACACACACAACCACCACACACACAACCACCACACACACACACAACCACCACACATACAACCACCACACACACAACCACCACACACAAAACCACCACACACACAACCACCACACACACACACAACCACCACACACACAACCACCACACACACAACCATCACACACACAACCACCACACACAACCACCACACACACAACCACCACACACACAACCACCACACACAACCACCACACACACAACCACCACACACACAACCACCACACACACAACCATCACACACACAACCACCACACACAACCACCACACACACAACCACCACACACACAACCACCACACACACACAACCACCACACACACAACCACCACACACAACCATCACACACACAACCACCACACACACAACCATCACACACACAACCACCACACACACAACCACCACACACACAACCATCACACACACAACCACCACACACACAACCACCACACTCACAACCATCACACACACAACCACCACACACACACACAACCATCACACACACAACCATCACACACACAACCACCACACACACACACAACCATCACACACACAACCATCACACACACAACCACCACACACACAACCATCACACACACAACCACCACACACACAACCATCACACACACAACCATCACACACACAACCACCACACACACACAACCATCACACACACAACCACCACACACACACACAACCACCACACACACAACCATCACACACACAACCACCACACACACAACCATCACACACACAACCACCACACACACAACCATCACACACACAACCATCACACACACAACCACCACACACACACACAACCATCACACACACAACCATCACACACACAACCACCACACACACACACAACCATCACACACACAACCACCACACTCACAACCATCACACACACAACCATCACACTCACAACCATCACACACACAACCACCACACTCACAACCATCACACACACAACCATCACACTCACAACCATCACACACACAACCACCACACACACAACCATCACACACACAACCACCACACACACACACAACCACCACACTCACAACCACCACACTCACAACCATCACACACACAACCATCACACTCACAACCATCACACACACAACCATCACACACACAACCATCACACACACAACCATCACACACACAACCATCACACACACAACCACCACACACACACACAACCACCACACACACACAACCACCACACACACAACCACCACACTCACAACCATCACACACACAACCATCACACTCACAACCATCACACACACAACCATCACACACACAACCATCACACACACAACCACCACACACACACACAACCACCACACACACAACCATCACACACACAACCATCACACACACAACCACCACACACACAACCATCACACACACAACCACCACACTCACAACCATCACACACACAACCATCACACTCACAACCACCACACACACAACCACCACACACACAACCACCACACACACAACCATCACACACACAACCACCACACACACAACCACCACACTCACACAACCACCACACTCACAACCACCACACACACAACCACCACACACACAACCATCACACACACAACCATCACACACACAACCACCACACACACAACCATCACACTCACAACCACCACACACACAACCACCACACACACAACCATCACACACACAACCATCACACACACAACCACCACACACACAACCATCACACACACAACCATCACACACACAACCATCACACACACAACCACCACACACACACACAACCACCACACACACAACCATCACACTCACAACCACCACACACACAACCACCACACACACACAACCATCACACTCACAACCACCACACACACAACCACCACACACAACCACCACACACACAACCACCACACACACAACCACCACACACACAACCACCACACACACACACACACTACTACCACACACACCCACAACCACCACACACACACAACCATCACACACACACACAACCACCACACACACACACACGACCACCACACACACGACCACCACACACACGACCACCACACACACAACAACCACACACACACACAACCACCACACACACAACCACCACACACACACAACCACCACACACACACACAACCACCACACACACACACACACGACCACCACACACACGACCACCACACACACAACAACCACACACACACACAACCACACACACACAACCACCACACACACAACAACCACACACACACACAATCATCACACACACAACCACCACACACACAACCACCACACACACAACCACACACACACACAACCACACACACACAACCACCACACACACAACAACCACACACACACACAATCATCACACACACAACCACCACACACACAACCACCACACTCACAACCACCACACACACAACCACCACACACACAACCATCACACACACAACCATCACACACACAACCATCACACACACAACCACCACACACACACAACCACCACACTCACAACCACCACACTCACACACAACCACCACACACACAACCACCACACACACACAACCATCACACACACAACCACCACACACACAACCACCACACACACAACCATCACACACACAACCATCACACACACAACCATCACACACACAACCATCACACACACAACCACCACACACACAACCACCACACACACAACCATCACACACACAACCACCACACACACAACCACCACACACACAACCACCACACACACAACCACCACACACACAACCACCACACACACAACCACCACACACACAACCACCACACACACAACCATCACACTCACAACCATCACACACACAGCCATCACACACACAACCACCACACACACAACCACCACACACACAACCACCACACACACAACCATCACACACACAACCATCACACACACAACCATCACACACACAACCATCACACACACAACCACCACACACACAACCATCACACTCACAACCACCACACACACACAACCATCACACACACAACCACCACACACACAACCACCACACACACAACCATCACACACACAACCATCACACACACAACCATCACACACACAACCATCACACACACAACCACCACACACACAACCACCACACACACAACCATCACACACACAACCACCACACACACAACCACCACACACACAACCACCACACACACAACCACCACACACACAACCACCACACACACACAACCATCACACACACAACCACCACACACACAACCACCACACACACAACCATCACACACACAACCATCACACACACAACCATCACACACACAACCATCACACACACAACCATCACACACACAACCATCACACACACAACCACCACACACACAACCATCACACACACAACCACCACACACACAACCACCACACTCACACACAACCACCACACACACACACACACACACAACTACCACACACACCCACAACCACCACACACACACACACACAACCACCACACACACACACAACCACCACACACACACACACACGACCACCACACACACGACCACCACACACACAACCACCACACACACACACACACGACCACCACACACACGACCACCACACACAACAACCACACACACACACAACCACCACACACACAACCACCACACACACAACCATCACACACACAACCATCACACACACAACCACCACACACACAACCATCACACACACAACCATCACACACACAACCATCACACACGCAACCATCACACACGCAACCACCACACACACACACACACTCACAACCACCACACACACACACACACTCACAACCACCACACACACAACCACCACACACCGCCAAGCCCTCCACCCTTTTCTCCCCCCCCCATCTCCCCTATCCCCCACAGCCTCTCCTCCCCCCATGCTTCCCCAACCCTCCCTCTCTCCCCCCCACCAACCCTCCCCCTCTCACTCTCCCCCCCAACCCACTCCCTCTCCCCCACTACCCTCCCCCTCTTACCCACCCCCCTGTACCCTCCCCCTCTCCCCCACCCCAAGCCCTCCCTCCTCCACCAATCTCCCCGTGCCAGGTCCCCCCAGCTCCCACTTACCCCAGACCCCAAAGGTCCCCCCCCCCCCAGAGAAGAAGCAGAAGAGAGTCAGTTTAAGGGTGATGTACTCGAACATAGATGGGATCACAAGCAAGACAAGTGAACTAAGGGAAAGAGCACAAGAAGTTAACCCAGATGTAATCGGACTCACTGAAACAAAACTCTCTGGAATCATAACGAATGCCGTGTTTCCCCAGGAGTACACAGTAATAAGGAAAGAGAGGGAAGGTAGAGGAGGAGGCAGAGTGGCCCTACTCATGAGAAGGGAATGGAGTTTTAAGGAGATGGCTATCCTGGGCTGTGAGGGGTTCAGAGACTACATAGCAGGCACCATAACAATGGGAGGACCAAGAATAGTAGTAGCAGTAATATATAACCCTCCACCAAATGACAGAAGACCCAGTCAAGAGTATGAAAACAACAACATGGCAGTTAACACTATAATTGAGAGGGCAGCCTCTGCTGCCTGTAGAAATAGATCCCACCTGCTCATCATGGGCGACTTCAATCACGGAAAGATTGACTGGGAGAACAAGGAACCGCATGGAGGTAAGGATACGTGGAGAGCCAAACTATTGGAGGTGGTGACAAGCAACTTTTTAACCCAGCATGTCGGAGAACCCACAAGGATGAGAGGCAATGACGAACCAGCGAGACTCGACCTAGTCTTCACTCTGAACGACTCCGACATAAGAGAAATCGGTTTTGAGGACCCAGTAGGAATGAGCGACCACAGTGTACTGGTGTTTGAGTACTTGATTGAAGAAGGGTTATTGAACTCGAGGAGGGATACCGAAACCAAAAGGTTAGCATACCGAAAGGGAAACTATGAGGGGATAAAAAAATTCCTAACAGATATAGCATGGGAAACAGAGCTCAGGGAAAAGATGGCCCAAGATATGATGGATTACATCACGCAGAAGTGCAAGGACGCAGCAAACAAGTTTGTCCCAGTCCAAAAGGAAAACAGAGAAATGAAAATGAGAAACCCATGGTTTGATCAGAGATGTAGGCTAGCTAAGCAGCAAAGTAAAAGGGCATGGAGAAACTATAGGAATAACATGACTCTGGAGAGGAGAGAAAGATACCAGAATGCCAGGAATGAATATGTCAGGATGAGAAGAGAGGCAGAAAGACAATACGAAAATGACATCGCAAGCAAGGCAAAGACTCAGCCTAAATTGTTGCATAGCCACATTAGGAGAAAAACAACAGTAAAGGAACAGGTTATGAAATTAAGGATAGGGGCAGAAGGATTCACTACAAATGACAAGGAAGTGTGTGAGGAATTGAATAAGAAATTCCAGGAGGTCTTCACCTTAGAGCAAGGAGAAATTCCAGAGGTAAGTGAGGGAATAGCTAACCAGGAACCACTGGAAGAGTTTGAGATTACCAGTGGGGAAGTAAGGAAGTGTTTACTAGAGTTGGATGTGACGAAGGCTATAGGCCCAGATGGAACCTCCCCTTGGGTTCTAAAGGAAGGAGCAAGAGAACTGTGCCTACCACTCTCCATAGTGTATAACAAATTACTGGCAACAGGGAAACTGCCAGATATTTGGAAAGCAGCTAACGTAGTCCCGATATACAAGAAAGGGGATAGACAGGAGGCACTGAACTACAGGCCAGTGTCCCTAACCTGCATACCTTGCAAGCTGATGGAGAAGATTGTGCGAAAAAAACTAGTGGAGCATCTGGAGCGAAGGAACTTTGTAACACAGCATCAACATGGGTTCAGGGATGGCAGGTCCTGCCTCACAGGGTTACTTGAATTCTACGACCAGGCAACAAAAATAAGGCAAGAAAGAGAAGGGTGGGCAGACTGCATATTTTTGGATTGTCAGAAAGCCTTTGATACAGTGCCACACAAGAGGCTAGTGCGAAAGTTGGAGATGCAGGCTGGAGTGAAAGGGAAGGTACTCCGGTGGATAGAGGAGTACCTAAGCAACAGGAGACAACGAGTCTGTGTGAGGGGTGAGGTCTCAGATTGGCGAGACGTCACAAGTGGAGTCCCACAGGGGTCAGTCCTTGGACCTATACTGTTTCTGGTATATGTAAATGATCTCCCAGAGGGTATAGATTCGTTCCTCTCAATGTTTGCCGATGATGCAAAAATTATGAGGAGGATTGAAACAGAGGATGATAGTAGGAGGCTACAAGATGACCTGGATAGACTGAGTGAATGGTCCAACAAATGGCTGTTGAAGTTCAACCCGAGTAAATGCAAAGTAATGAAACTAGGCAGTGGAAACAGGAGGCCAGGCACAGGATACAGAATAGGAGATGAAGTACTCAATGAAACAGACAGAGAGAAAGATCTAGGAGTTGATATCACACCAAACCTGTCTCCTGAAGCCCACATAAAGAGAATAACGTCTGCAGCATATGCGTGGCTGGCTAACATCAGAACAGCCTTCAGGAACCTGTGTAAGGAATCATTCAGAATCTTGTAGACCACATATGTAAGACCATTCCTGGAGTATGCGGCCCCAGCATGGAGCCCGTACCTTGTCAAGCACAAGACGAAGCTGGAAAAAGTCCAAAGGTATGCTACTAGACTAGTCCCAGAACTAAGAGGCATGAGTTATGAGGAAAGGTTGCGGGAAATGCACCTTACGACACTGGAAGACAGAAGAGTAAGGGGGGACATGATCACAACCTACAAAATCCTCAGGGGAATCGACCGGGTAAACAAGGATGAACTATTCAACACTGGTGGGACGCGAACAAGGGGACACAGGAGGAAGCTGAGTACCCAAATGAGCCACAGAGACGTTAGAAAGAACTTTTTCAGTGTCAGAGTAGTTAGTAAATGGAATGCACTAGGAAGTGATGTGGTGGAGGCTGACTCCATGCACAGTTTCAAATGTAGATATGATAGAGCCCAGTAGGCTCAGGAATCTGTACACCAGTTGATTGACGGTTGAGAGGCGGGACCAAAGAGCCAAAGCTCAACCCACGCAAGCACAATTAGGTGAGCACAATTAGGTGAGTACACACACACACACACACAACCAACACAACACACCTACCACAACCAGCACATTAACAACCACCACAACCAGCACATTAACAACCACCACAACACACCTACTACAACCAGCACATTAACAACCACCACAACACACCTACTACAACCAGCACATTAACAACCACCACAACACACCTACCACAACCAGCACATTAACAACCACCACAACACATACTACAACCAGCACATTAACAACCACCACAACACACCTATCACAACCAGCACATTAACAACCACCACAACACACCTACCACAACCAGCACTTTATTAACCACCACAACACTCCTACCACAACCAGCACATTAACAACCACCACAACACACCTACCACAACCAGCACTTTATTAACCACCACAACACACCTACCACAACCAGCACATTAACAACCACCACAACACACCTACCACAACCAGCACTTTATTAACCACCACAACACACCTACCACAACCAGCACATTAACAACCACCACAACACACCTACCACAACCAGCACATTAACAACCACCACAACACACCTACTACAACCAGCACATTAACAACCACCACAACACACCTACCACAACCAGCACATTAACAACCACCACAACACACCTACCACAACCAGCACATTAAAAACCACCACAACACACCTACCACAACCAGCACATTAACAACCACCACAACACACCTACTACAACCAGCACATTAACAACCACCACAACACACCTACTACAACCAGCACATTAACAACCATCACAACACACCTACCACAACCAGCACACTAACAACCACCACAACACACCTACCACAACCAGCACACTAACAACCACCACAACACACCTACCACAACCAGCACACTAACAACCACCACAACACACCTACTACAACCAACACATTAACAACCACCACAACACACCTACCACAACCAGCACATTAACAACCACCACAACACACCTACTACAACCAGCACATTAACAACCACCACAACACTCCTACCACAACCAGCACATTAACAACCACCACAACACACCTACACAACCAGCACATTAACAACCACCACAACACTCCTACCACAACCAGCACATTAACAACCACCACAACACACCTACCACAACCAGCACATTAACAACCACCATCACACACCTACCACAACCAGCACATTAACAACCACAATCACACACCTACCACAACCAGCACATTAACAACCACCACAACACACCTACCACAACCAGCACATTAACAACCACCACAACACACCTACTTCAACCAGCACATTAACAACCACCACAACCAGCACATTAACAACCACCACAACACACCTACTACAACCAGCACATTAACAACCACCATCACACACCTACCACAACCAGCACATTAACAACCACCACAACACACCTACCACAACCAGCACATTAACAACCACAATCACACACCTACCACAACCAGCACATTAACAACCACCACAACACACCTACCACAACCAGCACATTAACAACCACCACAACACACCTACTACAACCAGCACATTAACAACCACCACAACCAGCACATTAACAACCACCACAACACACCTACTACAACCAGCACATTAACAACCACCACAACCAGCACATTAACAACCACCACAACACACCTACTACAACCAGCACATTAACAACCACCACAACACACCTACTACAACCAGCACATTAACAACCACCACAACACACCTACCACAACCAGCACATTAACAACCACCACAACACACCTACCACAACCAGCACATTAACAACCACCACAACACACCTACTACAACCAGCACATTAACAACCACCACAACACACCTACTACAACCAGCACATTAACAACCACCACAACCAGCACATTAACAACCACCACAACACACCTACCACAACCAGCACATTAACAACCACCACAACCAGCACATTAACAACCACCACAACCAGCACATTAACAACCACCACAACCAGCACATTAACAACCACCACAACCAGCACATTAACAACCACCACAACCAGCACATTAACAACCACCACAACCAGCACATTAACAACCACCACAACACACCTACCACAACCAGCACATTAACAACCACCACAACACACCTACCACAACCAGCACATTAACAACCACCTCAACACACCTACCACAACCAGCACATTAACAACCACCACAACACACCTACCACAACCAGCACATTAACAACCACCACAACACTCCTACCACAACCAGCACATTAACAACCACCACAACACACCTACCACAACCAGCACATTAACAACCACCACAACACTCCTACCACAACCAGCACATTAACAACCACCTCAACACACCTACCACAACCAGCACATTAACAACCACCACAACACACCTACACAACCAGCACATTAACAACCACTACAACACACCTAACACAACCAGCACATAAACAACCACCACAACACTCCTACCACAACCAGCACATTAACAACCACCACAACCAGCACATTAACAACCACCACAACACACCTACCACAACCAGCACATAAACAACCACCACAACACTCCTACCACAACCAGCACATTAACAACCACCACAACCAGCACATTAACAACCACCACAACACACCTACCACAACCAGCACATTAACAACCACCACAACACACCTACCACAACTAGCACATTAACAACCACCACAACCTGCACATTAACAACCACCACAACACACCTACCACAGCCAGCACATTAACAACCACCTCAACACACCTACCACAACTAGCACATTAACAACCACCACAACCTGCACATTAACAACCACCACAACACACCTACCACAACCAGCACATTAACAACCACCTCAACACACCTACTACAACCAGCACATTAACAACAATCACAACAAACCTACTACAACCAGCACATTAACAACCACCACAACACACCTACTACAACCAGCACATTAACAACCACCACAACACACCTACTACAACCAGCACATTAACAACAATCACAACAAACCTACTACAACCAGCACATTAACAACCACCACAACACACCTACTACAACCAGCACATTAACAACCACCACAACACACCTACTACAACCAGCACATTAACAACCACCACAACACACCTACCACAACCAGCACATTAACAACCACAACACACCTACCACAACCAGCACATTAACAACCACCACAACACACCTACACAACCAGCACATTAACAACCACCACAACACTCCTACCACAACCAGCACATTAACAACCACCTCAACACACCTACACAACCAGCACATTAACAACCACCACAACACTCCTACCACAACCAGCACATTAACAACCACCACAACACACCTACCACAACCAGCACATTAACAACCACCACAACACACCTACCACAACCAGCACATTAACAACCACCACAACACTCCTACCACAACCAGCACATTAACAACCACCACAACACACCTACCACAACCAGCACATTAACAACCACCACAACACACCTACTACAACCAGCACATTAACAACCACCACAACACACCTACTACAACCAGCACATTAACAACCACCACAACACACCTACTACAACCAGCACATTAACAACCACCACAACACACCTACACAACCAGCACATTAACAACCACCACAACACTCCTACCACAACCAGCACATTAACAACCACCACAACACACCTACCACAACCAGCACATTAACAACCACCTCAACACACCTACCACAACCAGCACATTAACAACCACCACAACACACCTACTACAACCAGCACATTAACAACCACCACAACACACCTACAACCAGCACATTAACAACCACCACAACACACCTACTACAACCAGCACATTAACAACCACCACAACACACCTACACAACCAGCACATTAACAACCACCACAACACTCCTACCACAACCAGCACATTAACAACCACCTCAACACACCTACCACAACCAGCACATTAACAACCACCACAACACACCTACCACAACCAGCACATTAACAACCACCACAACCAGCACATTAACAACCACCACAACACACCTACCACAACCAGCACATTAACAACCACCTCAACACACCTACCACAACCAGCACATTAACAACCACAACAACACACCTACTACAACCAGCACATTAACAACAACCACAACAAACCAACTACAACCAGCACATTAACAACCACCACAACACACCTACCACAACCAGCACATTAACAACCACCACAACACACCTACCACAACCAGCACATTAACAACCACCACAACACACCTACTACAACCAGCACATTAACAACCACCACAACACACCTACCACAACCAGCACATTAACAACCATCACAACACACCTACAACAACCAGCATATTAACAACCATCACTACACACCTACCACAACCAGCACATTAACAACCACCACAACACACCTACCACAACCAGCACATTAACAACCATCACAACACACCTACCATACCCAGCACATTAACAACCATCACAACACACCTACCACAACCAGCACATTAACAACCACCACAACACTCCTACCACAACTAGCACATTAACAACCACCACAACCAGCACATTAACAACCACCACAACACACCTACCACAACCAGCACATTAACAACCACCTCAACACACCTACCACAACCAGCACATTAACAACCACCACAACACACCTACCACAACCAGCACATTAACAACCATCACAACACACCTACCACAACCAGCACATTAACAACCACCACATTAACAACCACCACAACACTCCTACCACAACTAGCACATTAACAACCACCACAACCAGCACATTAACAACCACCACAACACACCTACTACAACCAGCACATTAACAACCACCACAACACACCTACTACAACCAGCACATTAACAACCACAACAAACCTACTACAACCAGCACATTAACAACCACAACAAACCTACCACAACCAGCACATTAACAACCACCACAACACACCTACTACAACCAGCACATTAAAACCACAACAAACCTACCACAACCAGCACATTAACAACCACAACAAACCTACCACAACCAGCACATTACAACCACCACAACACTCCTACCACAACCAGCACATTAACAACCACCTCAACACAACTACCACAACCAGCACATTAACAACCACCACAACACAACTACTACAACCAGCACATTAACAACCACCACAACACACCTACCACAACCAGCACATTAACAACCACCACAACACTCCTACCACAACCAGCACATTAACAACCACCACAACACACCTACTACAACCAGCACACTAACAACCATCACAACACACCTACCACAACCAGCACATTAACAACCACCACAACCAGCACATTAACAACCATCACAACACACCTACTACAACCAGCACACTAACAACCATCACAACACACCTACCACAACCAGCACATTAACAACCACCACAACACACCTACCACAACCAGCACATTAACAACCACCATAACACTCCTACCACAATCAGCACATTAACAACCACCACAACCTGCACATTAACAACCACCACAACACACCTACCACAACCAGCACATTAACAACCACCACAACACACCTACCACAACCAGCACATTAACAACCACCTCAACACACCTACCACAACCAGCACATTAACAACCACCACAACACACCTACTACAACCAGCACATTAACAACAACCACAACAAACCTACTACAACCAGCACATTAACAACAACCACAACAAACCTACCACAACCAGCACATTACAACCACCACAACACTCCTACCACAACAAGCACATTAACAACCACCTCAACACACCTACCACAACCAGCACATTAACAACCACCACAACACTCCTACCACAACTAGCACATTAACAACCACCACAACCTGCACATTAACAACCACCACAACACACCTACCACAACCAGCACATTAACAACCACCACAACACACCTACCACAACCAGCACATTAACAACCACAACAACACACCTACTACAACCAGCACATTAACAACCACCTCAACACACCTACCACAACCAGCACATTAACAACCACCACAACACATATACCACAACCAGCACATTAACAACCACCACAACACACCTACCACAACCAGCACATTAACAACCACCACAACACAGTTACTATAACCAGCACATTAACAACCACCACAACACACCTACCACAACCAGCACATTAACAACCACCACAACACACCTACCACAACCAGCACATTAACAACCACCACAACACACCTACCACAACCTGCACATTAACAACCACCTCAAGACACCTACCACAACCAGCACATTAACAACCACCACAACACACCTACTACAACCAGCACATTAACAACAACCACAACAAACCTACTACAACCAGCACATTAACAACCACAACAAACCTACCACAACCAGCACAATAACAACCACCACAACACACCTACTGCAACCAGCACATTAACAACCACCACAACACACCTACAACCAGCACATTAACAACCACACAAACCTACCACAACCAGCACATTAACAACCACCACAACACACCTACTACAACCAGCACATTACAACCACCACAACACTCCTACCACAACCAGCACATTAACAACCACCTCAACACACCTACCACAACCAGCACATTAACAACCACCACAACACTCCTACCACAACTAGCACATTAACAACCACAACACACCTACTACAACCAGCACATTAACAACCACCACAACACACCTACCACAACCAGCACATTAACAACCACTACAACACACCTACCACAACCAGCACATTAACAACCACCACAACACACCTACTACAACCAGCACATTAACAACCACCACAACACACCTACTACAACCAGCACATTAACAACCACCACAACACTCCTACCACAACTAGCACATTAACAACCACAACACACCTACTACAACCAGCACATTAACAACCACCACAACACACCTACCACAACCAGCACATTAACAACCACCACAACCAGCACATTAACAACCACCACAACACACCTACCACAACCAGCACATTAACAACCACCACAACACACCTACTACAACCAGCACATTAACAACCACCACAACACTCCTACCACAACTAGCACATTAACAACCACAACACACCTACTACAACCAGCACATTAACAACCACCACAACACACCTACCACAACCAGCACATTAACAACCACCACAACACACCTACCACAACCAGCACATTAACAACCACCACAACACACCTACTACAATCAGCACATTAACAACCACCACAACACACCTACTACAACCAGCACATTACAACCATCACAACACACCTACAACAACCAGCATATTAACAACCATCACAACACACCTACCACAACCAGCACATTAACAACTACAACACACCTACCACAACCAGCACATTAACAACCATCACAACACACCTACCACAACCAGCACATTAACAACCACCACAACACACCTACCACAACCAGCACATTAAAAACCATCACAACACACCTACCACAACCAGCACATTAACAACCACCACAACCAGCACATTAACAACCACCACAACACTCCTACCACAACTAGCACATTAACAACCACCACAACCAGCACATTAACAACCACCACAACACACCTACCACAACCAGCACATTAACAACCATCCCAACACACCTACCACAACCAGCACATTAACAACCACAACACACCTAGCACAACCAGCACATTAACAACCACCACAACACACCTAGCACAACCAGCACATTAACAACCACCACAACACACCTACTACAACCAGCACATTAACAACAACCATAACAAACCTACCACAACCAGCACATTAACAACCACCTCAACACACCTACCACAACCAGCACATTAACAACCACCACAACACACCTACTACAACCAGCACATTAACAACCACCACAACACACCTACTACAACCAGCACATTAACAACCACCACAACACACCTACTACAACCAGCACATTAACAACAACCACAACAAACCTACTACAACCAGCACATTAACAACCACCACAACACACCTACAACCAGCACATTAACAACCACAACAAACCTACCACAACCAGCACATTACAACCACCACAACACTCCTACCACAACCAGCACATTAACAACCACCACAACACACCTACCACAACCAGCACATTAACAACCACCACAACACACCTACCACAACCAGCACATTAACAACCACCGCAACACACCTACCACAACCTGCACATTAACAACCACCTCAACACACCTACCACAACCAGCACATTAACAACCACCACAACACACCTACTACAACCAGCACATTAACAACCACCACAACACACCTACTACAACCAGCACATTAACAACAACCACAACAAACCTACTACAACCAGCACATTAACAACCACAACAAACCTACCACAACCAGCACAATAACAACCACCACAACACACCTACTGCAACCAGCACATTAACAACCACCACAACACACCTACAACCAGCACATTAACAACCACAACAAACCTACCACAACCAGCACATTACAACCACCAAAACACTCCTACCACAACCAGCACATTAACAACCACCTCAACACACCTACCACAACCAGCACATTAACAACCACCTCAACACACCTACCACAACCAGCACATTAACAACCACCACAACACTCCTACCACAACTAGCACATTAACAACCACAACACACCTACTACAACCAGCACATTAACAACCACCACAACACACCTACCACAACCAGCACATTAACAACCACCACAACACACCTACCACAACCAGCACATTAACAACCACCACAACACACCTACTACAACCAGCACATTAACAACCACCACAACACACCTACTACAACCAGCACATTAACAACCACCACAACACTCCTACCACAACTAGCACATTAACAACCACAACACACCTACTACAACCAGCACATTAACAACCACCACAACACACCTACCACAACCAGCACATTAACAACCACCACAACACACCTACCACAACCAGCACATTAACAACCACCACAACACACCTACCACAACCAGCACAGTAACAACCACCACAACACACCTACTACAACCAGCACATTAACAACCACCACAACACTCCTACCACAACTAGCACATTAACAACCACAACACACCTACTACAACCAGCACATTAACAACCACCACAACACACCTACCACAACCAGCACATTAACAACTACCACAACACACCTACCACAACCAGCACATTAACAACCACCACAACACACCTACTACAACCAGCACATTAACAACCACCACAACACACCTACTACAACCAGCACATTAACAACCATCACAACACACCTACAACAACCAGCATATTAACAACCATCACAACACACCTACCACAACCAGCACATTAACAACCACCACAACACACCTACCACAACCAGCACATTAACAACCATCACAACACACCTACCACAACCAGCACATTAACAACCACCACAACCAGCACATTAAAAACCATCACAACACACCTACCACAACCAGCACATTAACAACCACCACAACCAGCACATTAACAACCACCACAACACACCTACCACAACCAGCACATTAACAACCATCACAACACACCTACTACAACCAGCACATTAACAACCACCACAACACACCTACCACAACCAGCACATTAACAACCACCACAACACACCTACTACAACCAGCACATTAACAACAACCATAAGAAACCTACCACAACCAGCACATTAACAACCACCTCAACACACCTACCACAACCAGCACATTAACAACCATCACAACACACCTACCACAACCAGCACATTAACAACCACCACAACACACCTACCACAACCAGCACATTAACAACCACCACAACACACCTAGCACAACCAGCACATTAACAACCACCACAACACACCTACTACAACCAGCACATTAACAACAACCATAAGAAACCTACCACAACCAGCACATTAACAACCACCTCAACACACCTACCACAACCAGCACATTAACAACCAGCACAACACACCTACTACAACCAGCACATTAACAATAACCACAACAAACCTACTACAACCAGCACATTAACAACCACAACAAACCTACCACAACCAGCACATTAACAACCACCACAACACACCTACTACAACCAGCACATTAACAACCACCACAACACACCTACAACCAGCACATTAACAACCACAACAAACCTACCACAACCAGCACATTACAACCACCACAACACTCCTACCACAACCAGCACATTAACAACCACCTCAACACAACTATCACAACCAGCACATTAACAACAACCACAACACACCTACTACAACCAGCACATTAACAACCATCACAACACACCTACCACAACCAGCACATTAACAACCACCACAACACAACTACTACAACCAGCACATTAACAACCACCACAACACACCTACCACAACCAGCACATTAACAACCACCACAACACAACTACTACAACCAGCACATTAACAACCACCACAACACACCTACCACAACCTGCACATTAACAACTACCACAACACACCTACTACAACCAGCACATTTACAACCACCACAACACACCCACTACAACCAGCACATTAACAACCACCACAACACACCTACCACAACCAGCACATTAACAACCACCACAACACACCTACTACAACCAGCACATTAACAACCACCACAACACACCCACTACAACCAGCACATTAACAACCACCACAACACACCTACCACAACCAGCACATTAATAACTACTACAACACACCTACTACAACCAGCACATTAATAACCAGCACATTAACAACCACCACAACACATCTACCACAACCAGCACATTAACAACCACCACAACACACCTACTACAACCAGCACATTAACAACCACCACAACACACCTACTACAACCAGCACATTAACAACCACCACAACACACCTACCACAACCAGCACATTAACAACCACCACAGCACACCTACTACAACCAGCACATTAACAACCACCACAACACACCTACCACAACAAGCACATTAACAACCACCACAACACACCTACCACAACCAGCACATTAGCAACCACCACAACACACCTACACAAAACGTCGACCAGTATTGGACCGTTAATTACAACTGAAGGTACGTACACAGAGAACAACAAAGAGATTAGTGACATTCTAATAAGCCAGTATGAGGCCATGTTTAGCACACCAATAAACAACATGAAAGTTGATGACCCAGACAGCTTCTTTATGAATGACATTCTAGCTGCAGATAATATAACGGATATTACCACAAACTCGGAAGACTTTGAAAGAGAAATTGATAATATGCCTATGCACTCAGCTCCTGGGCCTGACTCATGGAATTCAATATTCATAAAGAAATGTAAAGTACCAGTAGCGCGAGCACTCAGCGTATTAGGGAGAAAGAACCTGGATACAGGGGAGATACCAGCAGCACTTAAATCTGCAGATATAGCTCCGTTGCACGAGGGGGGAGTAAAGCCTTGGCAAAAAATTATAGGCCAGTTGCACTAACATCACACATAATAAAAGTGTTTGAAAGAGTGATTAGTAATCAAATTTCTAGTTTTATGGAAAACAATGAATTGCACAATCCAGGACAACATGGATTTAGAGCGGGAAGATCTTGTCTGTCACAGTTACTCAACCACTATGACAAAATCACAGAAGCCCTAGAAGAAAGGCAAAATGCAGATGTTGCATACACAGACTTTGCAAAGGCGTTTGACAAAGTTGACCATGGGGAGATAGCTCACAAAATGAGGTCAATGGGAATAACTGGAAAAGTCGGACTCTGGATACTCAATTTCCTGTCGAACAGAATACAAAGAGTAACAGTCAATCAGATAAAATCGTGTCTAAGCGATGTTAAAAGCTCTGTACCTCAAGGTACAGTCCTTGCACACTACTGTTCCTTATTCTCATATCTGATATAGACAAAAATACACGTCACAGCTTTGTGTCATCCTTTGCAGATGACACAAAAATCAGCATGAAAATTAACTCTGCTGAAGACATTGAAAAACTACAAGCAGATGTCAACAAAGTTTTCGATTGGCAGCAGAAAATAACATGATGTTTAACAGTGATAAATTTCAGGTACTCTGGAACGGCAAAAATGGGGATCTGAAACATAATACAGGGTACAAAACACAATCGAATCTTCCCATAGTAGAAAAACAGCATGTCAAGGATTTGGGAATAATGATGTCCGACGATCTAACGTTTAGGGAGCATAACCAAGCAAATATCGTGTCAGCCAGAAAAATGATCGGATGGATTACAAGAACTTTCAAATCCAGGGATCCCATCACAACGGTTGTACTCTTCAAGTCACTTGTGTTGTCCCATCTCGAGTACTGCTCAGTACTCACTTCCCCCTTCAGAGCAGGAGAGATTGCTGAAATAGAGAGAATACAGAGAACATATATGGCACGCATAGACGAGATAAAACACCTAAATTATTGGGATCGTCTCAAAGCTCTCCAAATGTATTCTAGAAAGGAGAAGAGAGAGATACCAAATAATATACACATGGAAAATACTGGAGGGCCAGGTCCCAAATCTACACAGTAAAATAACAACGTACTAGAGTGAACGATATGGAAGAAAATGCAAGATTGAACCAGTGAAGAGCAGAGATGCCATAGGCACAATCAGAGAACACTGTATAAACATCAGAGGTCCGCGGTTGTTCAACATCCTCCCAGCGACTAGGAAATATTGCCAGAACAACCGTGGACATCTTCAAGAGAAAACTGGACTGTTTTTTAAAAGAAGTTCCGGATCAGCCGAGCTGTGGTGGGTAAGTGGCCCTGCGGGCCACTCCAAGCAACAGCCTGGTGGACCAAACTCTCACAAGTCGAGCCTGACCTTGGGCCTGGCTTGGGGAGTAGAAGAACTCCCAGAACCCCATCAACCAGGTATCAAACAGGAACCTGCACATTAACAACCACCACAACACACCTACCACAACCAGCACATTAGCAACCACCACAACACACCTACTACAACCAGCACATTAACAACAACCACAACACACCTACTACAACCAACCCTCTGACAGGGGGGTTGGTGCTGGACCTGTAGCTCCAGCCCCCCTCTACTGGCAGGGGGTTGGTGCTGGACCTGTAGCTCCAGCCCCCCTCTACTGGCAGGGGGTTGGTGCTGGACCTGTATCTCCAGCCTCCCTCTACTGGCAGGGGGTTGGTGCTGGACCTGTAGCTCCAGCCCCCCTCTACTGGCAGGGGGTTGGTGCTGGACCTGTAGCTCCAGCCCCCCTCTACTGGCAGGGGGTTGGTGCTGGACCTGTTGCTCCAGCCCCCCTCTACTGGCAGGGGGTTGGTGCTGGACCTGTAGCTCCAGCCCCCCCTCTACTGGCAGGGGGTTGGTGCTGGACCTGTAGCTCCAGCCCCCCTCTACTGGCAGGGGGTTGGTGCTGGACCTGTAGCTCCAGCCTCCCTCTACTGGCAGGGGGTTGGTGCTACACTTGTAGCTCCAGCCCCCCCCCCATCTACTGGCAGGGGGGTTGGTGCTGGACCTGTAGCTCCAGCCCCCCTCTACTGGCAGGGGGTTGGTGCTGCACTTGTAGCTCCAGCCCCCCCCATCTACTGGCAGGGGGGTTGGTGCTGGACTTGTAGCTCCAGCCCCCCCTCTACTGGCAGGGGGTTGGTGCTGGACCTGTAGCTCCAGCCCCCCTCTACTGGCAGGGGGTTGGTGCTGCACCTGTAGCTCCAGCCTCCCTCTACTGGCAAGGGGTTGGTGCTGCACCTGTAGCTCCAGCCCCCCTCTACTGGCAGGGGGTTGGTGCTGCACTTGTAGCTCCAGCCCCCCCCCCTCTACTGGCAGGGGGGTTGGTGCTAGACCTGTAGCTCCAGCCCCCCTCTACTGGCAGGGGGGTTGGTGCTGCACCTGTAGCTCCAGCCCCCCTCTACTGGCAGGGGGTTGGTGCTGGACCTGTAGCTCCAGCCCCCCTCAACTGGCAGGGGGTTGGTGCTGGACCTGTAGCTTCAGCCCCCCTCTATTGGCAGGGGGTTGGTGCTGCACCTGTAGCTCCAGCCCCCCCCCCCTCTACTGGCAGGGGGTTGGTGCTGCACCTGTAGCTCCAGCCCCCCTCTACTGGCAGGGGGTTGGTGCTGCACCTGTAGCTCCAGCCCCCCCCCTCTACTGGCAGGGGGTTGGTGCTGCACCTGTAGCTCCAGCCCCCCTCTACTGGCAGGGGGTTGGTGCTGGACCTGTAGCTCCAGCCTCCCTCTACTGGCAGGGGGGTTGGTGCTAGACCTGTAGCTCCAGCCCCCCTCTACTGGCAGGGGGTTGGTGCTGGACCTGTAGCTCCAGCCCCCCTCTACTGGCAGGGGGTTGGTGCTGGACCTGTAGCTCCAGCCCCCCTCTACTGGCAGGGGGTTGGTGCTGGTCCTGTAGCTTCAGCCCCCCTCTATTGGCAGGGGGTTGGTGCTGGTCCTGTAGCTCCAGCCCCCCTCTACTGGCAGGGGGTTGGTGCTGGACCTGTAGCTCCAGCCCCCCCTCTACTGGCAGGGGGTTGGTGCTGGACCTGTAGCTCCAGCCTCCCTCTACTGGCAGGGGGTTGGTGCTGGACCTGTAGCTCCAGCCCCCCTCTACTGGCAGGGGGTTGGTGCTGGTCCTGTAGCTCCAGCCTCCCTCTACTGGCAGGGGTTGGTGCTGGTCCTGTAGCTGAAATAGTTGACATGTTTCCTTACATCTGATGCCTCTGTTCACCTACCAGTAAATATTTCTCCAGGAGTTAGGCTGGATTGCAGATTGCATGTTGAGGAAAGTCAGTAGTTGACTTAGGGAAACCTCAATAAACCTAAGAACATTCTTTCTGTCTTCAAAATGGAACTCAATATATTGTGATATGACCAATGAGAGAAAATAAAAAACTTACTGTTATTTCCTTCTGGGGGATTTCTCCAGTGATTTCCTTAACTTTAGTCATGATGCTGGAGTCCGAGTCTCCCAGGTGTACGGGGTCAGCTGTGGCACCTGTCTCTGTGGTCGTCATCTCCAGGGCCTCCCTGATGGTCTCCTGCACCTGTCATTACCAACACAAACATTAATGGTGGAGTCTGAGTCTCCCAGGTGTACGGGGTCAGCTGTGGCACCTGTCTCTGTGGTGGTCATCTCCAGGGCCTCCCTGATGGTCTCCTGCACCTGTCATTACCAACACAAACATTAATGGTGGAGGCTGAGTCTCCCAGGTGTACGGGGTCAGCTGTGGCACCTGTCTCTGTGGTCGTCATCTCCAGGGCCTCCCTGATGGTCTCCTGCACCTGTCATTACCAACACAAACATTAATGGTGGAGGCTGAGTCTCCCAGGTGTACGGGGTCAGCTGTGGCACCTGTCTCTGTGGTCGTCACCTCCAGGGCCTCCCTGATGGTCTCCTGCACCTGTCATTACCAACACAAACATTAATGGTGGAGGCTGAGTCTCCCAGGTGTACGGGGTCAGCTGTGGCACCTGTCTCTGTGGTCGTCATCTCCAGGGCCTCCCTGATGGTCTCCTGCACCTGTCATTACCAACACAAACATTAATGGTGGAGTCCGAGTCTCCCAGGTGTACGGGGTCAGCTGTGGCACCTGTCTCTGTGGTCGTCATCTCCAGGGCCTCCCTGATGGTCTCCTGCACCTGTCATTACCAACACAAACATTAATGGTGGAGTCTGAGTCTCCCAGGTGTACGGGGTCAGCTGTGGCACCTGTCTCTGTGGTCGTCATCTCCAGGGCCTCCCTGATGGTCTCCTGCACCTGTCATTACCAACACAAACATTAATGGTGGAGGCTGGACTATAATGAAGCATCAGGCTCTGAGTAAAATAACTGGACTATAATGAAGCATCTGGCTCTGAGTAAAGTAACTGGACTATAATGAAGCATCTGGCTCTGAGTAAAGTAACTGGACTATAATGAAGCATCAGGCTCTGAGTAAAGTAACTGGACTATAATGAAGCATCAGGCTCTGAGTAAAGTAACTGGACTATAATGAAGCATCAGGCTCTGAGTAAAGTAACTGGACTATAATGAAGCATCTGGCTCTGAGTAAAGTAACTGGACTATAATGAAGCATCAGGCTCTGAGTAAAGTAACTGGACTATAATGAACCATCTGGCTCTGAGTAAAGTAACTGGACTATAATGAAGCATCTGGCTCTGAGTAAAGTAACTGGACTATAATGAAGCATCAGGCTCTGAGTAAAGTAACTGGACTATAATGAAGCATCAGGCTCTGAGTAAAGTAACTGGACTATAATGAAGCATCTGGCTCTGAGTAAAGTAACTGGACTATAATGAAGCATCTGGCTCTGAGTAAAGTAACTGGACTATAATGAAGCATCAGGCTCTGAGTAAAGTAACTGGACTATAATGAAGCATCTGGCTCTGAGTAAAGTAACTGGACTATAATGAAGCATCAGGCTCTGAGTAAAGTAACTGGACTATAATGAAGCATCAGGCTCTGAGTAAAGTACCTGGACTATAATGAAGCATCTGGCTCTGAGTAAAGTAACTGGACTATAATAAAGCATCTGGCTCTGAGTTAAGAGATAATAGACATGCTGACATACACAAATGGGTCAACATGTGAAGGACTCAAGTATAACATGTTGCCTTGAGACTTGGGTTATAATATTAGTTATGAGTCAAGTCATTAGTTCTAACTGATGAAGCATTGTCTATATTCTGGACCCAAAGTCATTATTTAGTTGTAGTAAACACTGACCTGAGGGTGTGTGTGTACTCGCCTAATTGTGCTTGCGGGGGTTGAGCTTTGGCTCTTTGGTCCCGCCTCTCAACTGTCAATCAACAGGTGTATAAGTTCCTGAGCCTATTGGGTTCTATCATATCTACACTTGAAACTGTGTATGGAGTCAATCTCCATTACATCGCTTCCTAATGCATTCCATTTGACTCTGACACTAAAAAAAGTTCTTTCTAATATCTCTGTGACTCATTTGGGCACTCCACCTGTGTCCCCTAGTGCGTGTGCCCCTTGTGTTAAATAGTCTGTCTTTATCTACCCTATCAATTCCCTTGAGAATCTTGAATGTGGTGATCATGTCCCCCTAACTCTTCTGTCTTCCAGCGAAGTGAGGTTTAATTCCCGTAGCCTCTCCTCGTAGCTCATACCTCTCAGCTCGGGTACTAGTCTGGTGGCAAACCTTTGAACCTTTTCCAGTTTGGTCTTATCCTTGACTAGATATGGACTCCATGCTGGGGCTGCATACTCCAGGATTGGCCTGACATATGTGGTATACAAAGTTCTGAATGATTCTTTACACAAATTTCTGAATGTTGTTCTCATGTTGGCCAACCTGGCATATGCGTAATTACCTAAGTGTAGTTACAGGATGAGAGCTACGCTCGTGGTGTCCCGTCTTCCCAGCACTCTTTGTCATATAACGCTTTGAAACTACTGACGGTCTTGGCCTCCACCACCTTCTCCCCTAACTTGTTCCAACCGTCTACCACTCTGTTTGCGAAAGTGAATTTTCTTATATTTTTTCGGCATCTGTGTTTAGCTAGTTTATATCTATGATCTCTTGTTCTTAAAGTTCCAGGTCTCAGGAAATCTTCGCTATCGATTTTATCAATTCCTGTTACTATTTTGTATGTAGTGATCATATCACCTCTTTTTCTTCTGTCTTCTAGTTTTGGCATATTTAATGCCTCTAACCTCTCCTCGTAGCTCTTGCCCTTCAGTTCTGGGAGCCACTTAGTAGCATGTTTTTGCACCTTTTCCAGTTTGTTGATGTGCTTAAGATATGGGCCCCACACAACTGCTGCATATTCTAGCTTTGGCCTAACAAAAGTCGTGAACAATTTCTTTAGTATATCGCCATCCATGTATTTAAAAGCAATTCTGAAGTTAGAAAGCGTGACATAGGCTCCTCACACAATATTCTTTATGTGGTCCTCAGGTGATAGTTTTCTATCTAGAACCACCCCTAGATCTCTTTCTTTATCAGAATTCTTTAAAGATTTCTCACATAATATATAGGCTGTGTGGGGTCTATGTTCTCCTATTCCACATTCCATAACATGGCATTTATTAACATTAAATTCCATTTGCCAAGTGGCGCTCCATGTACTTATTTTGTCCAGGTCTTCTTGAAGGGCATGACAATCATCTAAGTTTCTTATCCTTCCTATTATCTTAGCATCATCAGCAAACATGTTCATATAATTCTGTATACCAACTGGTAGAACATTTATGTACACAATAAACATCACTGGTGCAAGAACTGAACCCTGTGGTACTCCACTTGTGACATTTCTCCATTCCGATACATTGCCTCTGATTACTGCCCTCATTTTTCTATCAGTCAGAAAATTTTTCATCCATGTTAGAAGCGTACCTGTCACTCCTCCAATATTTTCCAGTTTCCAGAACAACCTCTTATGTGGAACTCTGTTGAAAGCCTTTTTTAGGTCCAGATAGATGCAGTCAACCCAACCATCTCTTTCCTGTAATATCTCTGTTGCTCGATCATAGAAACTGAGTAAATTCGATACACAGGATCTTCCAGATCGAAAACCATACTGTCTGTCTGATATTATATAATTTCTCTCCAGGTGTTCTACCCATTTAGATTTAATTATTTTTTCCAATATTTTGACTATTACACTTGTCAATGATACCGGTCTATAATTAAGGGGGTCTTCCCTGCTTCCACTTTTGTAGATTGGAACTGTGTTAGCCTTTTTCCACACAATCAGCTACAACTCCTGTAAACAGGGAGGCCTGAAAAATCTGTTGAAGAGGAATGCTGAGCTCAGGTGCACATTCTCTCAAAACCCATGGTGAAACTCCATCTGGACCAACTGCTTTGTTCTTATTTAGCTCCTTGAGCATTTTTTCCACTTCGTCTCCAGACACCTCTATGTGCTCTATGTTGTTCTCTGGAATTCTTATTGTATCTGGTTCCCTAAAGATTTCATTTTGTACAAACACACTTTGGAACTTTTCATTTAATGTTTCACACATTTCCTTTTCATTTTCCGTGAATCTATTTCCCATTTTCAACCTCTGAATATTATCCTTTACCTGCAATTTGTTGTTTATGAATTTATAGAATAGACCTGGTTCTGTTTTACATTTGTCTGCAATCCCTTTTTCAAAATTTCTTTCTGCCTCTCTCCTCACTGCCGTGTAGTTGTTTCTCGCATCTTTGTATCGCTGGTATGTTTGGGGGTTCGGCCTCTTCTTGTATTGATTTTATTTTTGTGTCTTTTGGTCTCTGGCCCTCTCGCACTTTCTGTTGAACCAATCCTGTTTCCTAGTTCTGCTTCTCTGTTTTGGTATAAATTTTTTGTGCCTTTATCATATATTTCACAAAACCTTACATACATCTCATTCACTTCCTTGTGTGTGTGTGTGTGTAATTACCTAAGTGTAATTACCTAAGTGTAGTTACAGGATGAGAGCTACGCTCGTGGTGTCCCGTCTTCCCAGCACTCTTTGTCATATAACGCTTTGAAACTACTGACGGTCTTGGCCTCCACCACCTTCTCACTTAACTTGTTCCAACCGTCTACCACTCTATTTGCGAAGGTGAATTTTCTTATATTTCTTCGGCATCTGTGTTTAGCTAGTTTAAATCTATGGCCTCTTGTTCTTGAAGTTCCAGGTCTCAGGAAGTCTTCCCTGTCGATTTTATCAATTCCTGTTACTATTTTGTACGTAGTGATCATATCACCTCTTTTTCTTCTGTCTTCTAGTTTTGGCATATTTAATGCTTCTAACCTCTCCTCGTAGCTCTTGCCCTTCAGTTCTGGGAGCCACTTAGTAGCATGTCTTTGCACCTTTTCCAGTTTGTTGATGTGCTTCTTAAGATATGGGCACCACACAACAGCTGCATATTCTAGCTTTGGCCTAACAAAAGTCATGAACAACTTCTTTAGTATATCGCCATCCATGTATTTAAATGCAATTCTGAAGTTAGAAAGCATTGCATAGGCTCCTTGCACAATATTCTTAATGTGGTCCTCAGGTGATAGTTTTCTATCTAGAACCACTCCTAGATCTCTTTCTTTATCAGAATTCTTTAAAGATTTCTCACATAATATATAGGTTGTGTGGGGTCTATGTTCTCCTATTCCACATTCCATAACATGACATTTATTAACATTAAATTCCATTTGCCAAGTGGTGCTCCATATACTTATTTTGTCCAGGTCTTCTTGAAGGGCATGACAATCATCTAAATTTCTTATCCTTCCTATTATCTTAGCATCATCAGCAAACATGTTCATATAATTCTGTATACCAACTGGTAGATCATTTATGTACACAATAAACATCACTGGTGCAAGAACTGAACCCTGTGGTACTCCACTTGTGACATTTCTCCATTCTGATACATTGCCTCTGATTACTGCCCTCATTTTTCTATCAGTCAGAAAATTTTTCATCCATGATAGAAGCTTACCTGTCACCCCTCCAATATTTTCCAGTTTCCAGAACAACCTCTTATGTGGAACTCTGTCGAAAGCCTTTTTTAGGTCCAGATAGATGCAGTCAACCCAGCCATCTCTTTCCTGTAATATCTCTGTGGCCCGATCATAGAAACTGAGTAAATTCGATACACAGGATCTTCCTGATCGAAAACCATACTGTCTGTCTGATATTATATCATTTCTCTCCAGGTGTTCTACCCATTTAGTTTTGATTAGCTTTTCCAATACTTTCACTATTACACTTGTCAATGATACAGGTCTATAATTGAGGGGGTCTTCCCTGCTGCCACTTTTGTAGATTGGAACTATGTTAGCCTGTTTCCACACGTCTGCTACGATTCCTGTACACAGGGATGCCTGAAAGATCAGGTGAAGTGGAATGCTGAGCTCAGATGCACATTCTCTCAGAACCCATGGTGAAACGCCATCTGGGCCAGCTGCTTTGTTCCTCCCGAGCTCCTTTAGCATATTTTCCACTTCATCTCTAGACACCTCTATCCGCTCTATGTTGTTCTCTGGAATTCTTATTGTGTCTGGTTCTCTGAAGATTTCATTTTGTACAAACACACTTTGGAACTTTTCATTTAATGTTTCACACATTTCCTTTTCATTTTCCGTGAATCTGTTTCCCATTTCCAACCTCTGGATATTATCCTTTACCTGCAATTTGTTGTTTATGAATTTGTAGAATAGGCCCGGTTCTGTTTGTGTGTGTGTGTGTACTCACCTATTTGTACTCACCTATTTGTGCTTGCAGGATCGAGCATTGACTCTTGGATCCCGCCTTTCCAGCTATCGGTTGTTTACAGCAATGACTCCTGTCCCATTTCCCTATCCTACCTAGTTTTAAAAGTATGAATAGTATTTGCTTCCAAAACCTGTTACCCAAGTGCATTCCATTTTTCCACTACTCTCACGCTAAAAGAAAACTTCCTAACATCTCTGTGACTCGTCTGGGTTTCCAGTTTCCACCCATGTCCCCTCGTTCTGTTATTATTACGTGTGAACATTTCATCTATTTCCACTTTGTCAATTCCCCTGAGTATTTTATATGTCCCTATCATATCTCCTCTCTCCCTTCTTTTCTCTAGTGTCGTAAGGTTCAGTTCCTTCAGCCGCTCTTCATATCCCATCCCTCGTAACTCTGGGACAAGCCTCGTCGCAAACCTCTGAACCTTCTCCAGTTTCTTTATGTGTTTCTTCAGGTGGGGGCTCCATGATGGTGCGGCATACTCTAAGACGGGTCTCACGTAGGCAGTGTAAAGCGCCCTAAAAGCCTCCACATTTAGGTTTCTGAATGAAGATCTAATTTTCGCCAGTGTAGAGTACGCTGCTGTCGTTATCCTATTTATATGTGCCTCAGGAGTTAGATTAGGTGTCACATCCACTCCCAGGTCTCTTTCTCGAATCGTTACAGGTAGGCTGTTCCCCTTCATTGTGTACTGTCCCTTTGGTCTCCTGTCACCTGATCCCATTTCCATAACTTTACATTTACTGGTGTTAAACTCCAGTAGCCATTTCCCTGACCATCTCTGCAGCCTGTTTAAGTCCTCTTGGAGGATCCTACAATCCTCGTCTGTCACAACTCTTCTCATTAATTTTGCGTCATCCGCAAACATCGACATGTATGATTCCACTCCTGTAAACATATCATTTACGTAAATTAGAAAGAGGATTGGTCCCAGCACCGATCCTTGAGGTACAGGCATACCTCAGAATGCGAGTTTAATCCGTTCCTGGAGACGCCTCGCCTTCCGAAAACTCGCATTCCGAAGTTAATTTCCCCATAAGAAATAAAGGGAAATGAATTAATCCGTTCCTGACTACCCCAAAAACCCCACATCAAACTAAATTTTTATACCTAATTTACCTAATTCATCTAAATAAACCTACAAAACTATGTTCCAGTTATTACTTACCTTACTGTCGAGTGCTGTAGGCGTATGGAAGATGGTGAGGAGGGGGGAGGAGGAGAGGAGTTACTGTTTGGAAGGGGAGTCCCTTCCATAATCACATCAGGCAGTGAGGACCTTTCTGGTGTGCTCTCCCTGGGACGTTTAACCTGAGTGCCACTAGGTCCTGGTTGAGGCTCACTGCTCGATTTCTTCACCAAATATTTGTCCATGGAAGCTTGCTTTTCCCTTCTTCGCAAGCTCTCTCTGTAGTAAGGCATCACATTGTCATTGAAAAGATTAAGACAACGGCCTACTACAGCTTTGTCTGGGTGAGTATGTTCAATAGTTGTTTGAATCTCTTTCCACATCTGACACACCTTCTTAATTACTGCAGAAGGGACATTCGCTGGTGCTGCTGCCACCACCTCCTCCTCCACTGCAGAATCATTCGCTGCTGTGTTGGCTTGCTGTTCCTGTTGAAGGGCTAGGAGTTCTTCGTTGTGTTCTTCCACCAACTCCTCCACATCATCACCATCCAATTCCAAGCCCATTTTCTGGCCTAGACTAACAATTTCCTCAACAATAGGGGCATCATTTATAGGCTCAAACCCCTCAAAGTCTAGTTCTCTCACACCTTCAGGCCACAATTTTCTCCAGCCAGAGATCAGGGGTCTTTGAGTCACTTCTTGCCAGGCTTTGTCAACGAGTTTTAAAGCACTAAAAATGTTAAAATGCTCTCTCCAGAACTCTTTGAGGGTGAGGTTTGTGGCTTCAGTCACTTCAAAACATTTCCGGAAAAGTGCCCTTTCATACAGTTTCTTAAAATTCGCTATGATTTTCTGGTCCATAGGCTGAATTAGAGGAGTGGTGTTAGGAGGAAGGAATTTAACTGTGAGGAATTTATTGTATTGAGGCATCAAATCATCTTCCAAGCCTGGAGGATGAGCAGGAGCATTGTCAAGGAGAAGCACGGCTTTGAGTGGCAATTGTTTCTCCTGCAGATATTTTTCTATGGCAGGGCACAGCACTTCATTCACCCACTCCGAAAAAATAAGCCTAGTCACCCATGCTTTTTTATTAGACTTCCACATCACAGACAAACGGGTTTTCTGCACATTATACTGTTTGAAAACCCTTGGATTTTCAGAATGATACACTAGCAAGTTTTTAATTTTTAAATCGCCACTCGCATTTGAACACAGCACAAGCGTAAACCTATCTTTCATAGGCTTGTGTCCAGGCAAGGATTTTTCCTCCTTGGTAATGTATGTCCTCTTAGGCATTCTTTTCCAAAACAGTCCTGTTTCGTCACAATTAAACACTTGTTGCGGTAGGTATCCCTCAGCCTCTGCAAACTCTTTAAATTCGTCAATAAATCGTCCAGCGGCTGGTTTGTCTGAGCTGGCTGCCTCCCCATGCCTTGTAACACTATGGATACCACTTCTCTTTCTAAATTTTTCAAACCAGCCCCTGCTTGCCTTAAACTCTTTCTTATCTGCATCACTTGTTGCAGGGGTCTTCTTTAGAAGGTCTTCGTGCAACACCCTGGCTTTCTCACAAATAATGGCCTCCGAAACACTATCACCCCTCAACTCCTTGTCGTGTATCCAAATTAATAACAACTTTTCCACTTCTTCAAGTATTTGTGGTCTTTGTGTCGTTAATGTTCTTACTCCTTTTGCCACATTAGCACTCATAATCTTATTTTTCTTCTTAAGTATAGTGCATATTGTTGATGTCGCTTTGTTGTACTGCCTACAAAGATCAACAACACGTGTACCGTTCTCATGCTTTCGAATGATCTCTTGTTTCTCCTCTATTGTCATCCTCACATGAGCTTTCTGGCCTTTATCCTTACCACTGGCTTTCTTGGGACTCATGGTGAGATATATAATAACAAATTGTATAGACAAATCACCAAAAATCCAACAAAACACTGAAAATCCACGACAAGAATTGATGTGGGGGTAGTCACTGCGCGCGAGACAATGGTGAACTGAGGGGCAGCGGGGCAGAGGGGCGACGATCGCCGAACGACCACGTGCTAGGTCGGCTGTACGCGTATCAACAAACTCGCGTTCAAACTCGCCTCCCGAAGTAACCATCGCCTTCCGAGACAAATTTTGGGAGTAAATACACCTCGCCTTCCGAAAATCTCGCATACAGGGACAATCGCATTCCGAGGTACCACTGTACTCCACTTGTTACTGTTCGCCAGTCCGACTTCTCGCCCCTTACCATTACCCTCTGGCTCCTTCCTGTTAGGTAGTTCTTCACCCATACTAGGGCCTTTCCGCTTACTCCTGCCTGCCTCTCAAGTTTGTATAGCAGTCTCATGTGCGGTACTGTATCAAAGGCCTTTTGGCAGTCAAGAAATATGCAGTCTGCCCAGCCTTCTCTGTCCTGCCTTATCCTTGTTACTTTATCATAGAATTCTAAAAGGTTTGTTAGGCATGATTTCCCTGTCCAGAACCCATGTTGGTGCTTGTTTACAAACCCAATGCTCTCCAGGTGCTCAACAAGTCTTAGCCTAATTATTCTTTCAAGTATTTTGCAGGGGATGCTTGTCAGTGATACGGGTCTGTAGTTAAGTGCCTCCTGTGTGTGTGTGTGTGTGTGTGTGTGTGTGTGTGTGTGTGTGTGTGTGTGTGTAATTACCTAAGTGTAATTACCTAAGTGTAGTTACAGGATGAGAGCTACGCTCGTGGTGTCCCGTCTTCCCAGCACTCTTTGTCATATAACGCTTTGAAACTACTGACGGTCTTGGCCTCCACCACCTTCTCACTTAACTTGTTCCAACTGTCTACCACTCTATTTGCGAAGGTGAATTTTCTTATATTTCTTCGGCATCTGTGTTTAGCTAGTTTAAATCTATGACCTCTTGTTCTTGAAGTGCCAGGTCTCAGGAAATCTTCCCTGTTGATTTTATCAATTCCTGTTACTATTTTGTATGTAGTGATCATATCACCTCTTTTTCTTCTGTCTTCTAGTTTTGGCATGTTTAATGCTTCCAACCTCTCCTCGTAGCTCTTGCCCTTCAGTTCTGGGAGCCACTTCGTAGCATGTCTTTGCACCTTTTCCAGTTTGTTGATGTGCTTCTTAAGATATGGGCACCACACAACAACTGCATATTCCAGCTTTGGCCTAACAAAAGTCATGAACAATTTCTTTAGTATATCGCCATCCATGTATTTAAATGCAATTCTGAAGTTAGAAAGCATCGCATAGGCTCCTTGCACAATATTCTTTATGTGGTCCTCAGGTGATAGTTTTCTATCTAGAACCACCCCTAGATCTCTTTCTTTATCAGAATTCTTTAAAGATTTCTCACATAATATATAGGTTGTATGGGGTCAATGTTCTCCTATTCCACATTCCATAACATGACATTTATTAACATTAAATTCCATTTGCCAGGTGGTGCTCCATATACTTATTTTGTCCAGGTCTTCTTGAAGGGCATGACAATCATCTAAATTTCTTATCCTTCCTATTATCTTAGCATCATCAGCAAACATGTTCATATAATTCTGTATACCAACTGGTAGATCATTTATGTACACAATAAACATCACTGGTGCAAGAACTGAACCCTGTGGTACTCCACTTGTGACATTTCTCCATTCCGATACATTGCCTCTGATTACTGCCCTCATTTTTCTATCAGTCACAAAATTTTTCATCCATGATAGAAGCTTACCTGTCACCCCTCCAATATTTTCCAGTTTCCAGAACAACCTCTTATGTGGAACTCTGTCGAAAGCCTTTTTTAGGTCCAGATAGATGCAGTCAACCCAACCATCTCTTTCCTGTAATATCTCTGTGGCTCGATCATAGAAACTGAGTAAATTCGATACACAGGATCTTCCAGATCGAAAACCATACTGTCTGTCTGATATTATATCATTTCTCTCCAGGTGTTCTACCCATTTAGTTTTGATTAGCTTTTCCAATACTTTCACTTTTACACTTGTCAATGATACAGGTCTATAATTGAGGGGGTCTTCCCTGCTGCCACTTTTGTAGATTGGAACTATGTTAGCCTGTTTCCACACGTCTGCTACGATTCCTGTACACCGGGATGCCTGAAAGATCAGGTGAAGTGGAATGCTGAGCTCAGATGCACATTCTCTCAGAACCCATGGTGAAACGCCATCTGGGCCAGCTGCTTTGTTCTTCCCGAGCTCCTTTAGCATATTTTCCACTTCATCTCTAGTCACCTCTATCCGCTCTATGTTGTTCTCTGGAATTCTTATTGTGTCTGGTTCTCTGAAGATTTCATTTTGTACAAACACACTTTGGAACTTTTCATTTAATGTTTCACACATTTCCTTTTCATTTTCCGTGAATCTGTTTCCCATTTTCAACCTCTGGATATTATCCTTTACCTGCAATTTGTTGTTTATGAATTTGTAGAATAGGCCCGGTTCTGATTTACATTTATCTGCTATCCCTTTTTCAAAATTTCTTTCTGCCTCTCTCCTTACTGCTGTATAGTTGTTTCTCGCATCTTTGTATCGCTGGTATGTTTGGGGGTTTGGCCTCTTCCTATACTGATTCCATTTTTGTGTCTTTTGGTCTCTTGCCCTCTCACAATTTCTGCCGAACCAATCCTGTTTTCTGGCCCTGCATCTCTGTTTTGGTATGAATGTTTGTGTGCCTTCCTCGTATAGTTTTAAAAATTTGGCATACATTTCATTTACTTCCCTGCCTAGCAACAATTCTGTCCAATTACACCCATTAAAAAAATTTCGAAGTTCCCCATAGTTGCCTCTCCTTAAATAGAGTTTATCAACTGTTTCAATGTCCCCATTTTCTTCTAGATGATATCTTAAAGCATATTTAATGTCTAACAGGACGTGATCACTCTTTCCCAAGGGAGGAAGGTACTGTGTGTGTGTGTGTGTGTGTGTGTGTGTGTGTGTGTGTGTGTGTGTGTGTGTGTGTGTGTGTGTGTGTGTGTGTGTGTGTGTGTGTGTGTGTGTGTGTGTGAAAAAGACAGCTTTGAATGTAATGAAATGCCATTTTCTGGGTGAGTCCTGGAGGCTCTCCAGACTTATCCAGGCTGACATGAATATCCTTAACTTTGGCATCAGTCAATGTGGGTGGAGTTCTAGGCCTACCGGTGACCACGAGCCAGAACCTGGCCCCCTCAGAGAGGCACAAGCAGTAAAGGCCTGTAGAAATACACATGTGATTTTGGAGAATTCTATATCTGCCATCGACTGGGACAGGCACCCAGAAAGGTAAGCGCCCCAAAACAAACCCCTATTCTGGTTAAAACAACGAAAATAAACAAACAAGTGGACGGAACTTCCCAAATGATAATGAGCAAATGAGCATGACATCACACGAGCCGTGCCGCATGTCTGCGCAGTTCCCCCCTCCTGAGGGGGGAAAAGCGGGAGCTTCAGACCCTCCGTGCCGGTGATCCACACCCCAGTTCTGAGGCTAGATATCAACATACGCAAAAACCTCCGACCAGAGGGAGGGAGGGTTGGCGGGGAGCCTCTGGGACTCGCTCAGAAAATGGCTTTTCATTACATTCAACGCTGGTTTTCTGGGGGTAACCCCTACGGCTCCCCGGAGCTACTTCACCAAAGACGAAAAAAGAAAAGGGACTTACCTAGGAGGCGGTCGGTGCTCACATCTCAACTCAAAGTCGAGACAGGCTGTAGCTACTGACCCAAGTGACACAGGCCCGACAAGGCCCAGGAATGTTAATGAGGTAGCATGCAGCCAGGACCCTGTTCAACCACCAAAAACCCAGTACCCGAATGTCAGCCTAGGACATGTTCCCAGAGACGGCAACAAGAGCAGCAAACTTACGAACGTCATGGGCACAAGGATAGACCACAGGCTGGCTAGACTTAATAACAATGCGTACGACCTGAGAGACCCGTCCCCGCGAACAGGGAAGAAGGGAAACTGGATCAACCCAAAGCGCGTCCCTGGACACAAAACATGATGCACCCCCGGCCTGATCAACCAAGCATCAACAACCCAAGGACTCCTCCAGAAACCTGCAGTCTCATTGTTCACCAGAAAAGAAGGAGACAGCTGCAAACGAACAAACCTATCACCACGACCAAAAGAGCAGAAACCCCTGCGCCGTAGGAGAGCATGAAGCTCTCCAACCTGACCCCCAGAGGCCAATGCCAACAGGAAAAGAGCCTTAGAAAAACAATCCTGAACTGAAGGGGCCCACAAAAAACCGAGGAGAAGAGAGATAGGAGAGTACTCTGTCCAAAGACCAGGACCGCTCAGGCTGCACATGAGCAGGCCAGAGGTGAAACAATGCGCGAGACAGCTTGAGGAACTGTGCAGAAGTTACATCTATACCGAAAGCAAGCTGCAGCGGCTCCTCCAACGACGCACAATACGAGGCGACAGTATTCGGCATAAGAGGACGGTCCTGGAACAACCACGAGAGAAAGAACAACACCACCCAAACAGAAAGGAAAGTACAGAGACGAAGAGTCAAAAAGAATCGGAAGGATCGCCAGGAAACTTCATACTGCCTCCGAGATGAAGCCCTTAGGTGGGAAACCATCAAAGAAGCCACTTGATCACCATACATAGGGTGATAAACCCCGAGTCAAAAACACCAAATGCGAAGACTTGAGGAGAGGAGTGAACCAGTCTCGTAACGGACCAGGCCGATCTATTGAAAGAGGCGGAGCCACGGAAAACTTCCGGGTTCGGACACCTGGCAAGCAGCGCCTGAAACTACGCCTGGGCCAGCCACCACAGGGCCAAGAAGACTACTCGCCCCTGTTAAGTCTCTAAGCAAGCCAGAACCTGGAGCAACAGCTGGGCCGGGACAAAGAGGTACAGGAACCACCACCTCGACCAGTCCTGGTGGAAGGTGTCGATCCCGATGGCCTCATGGTTGGGGAAGGGCGCCACATATACCGGAAGATGCCTCGACCACACCGACACGTTGAGGTCCACCTGAATGGGCACCTGAACTTCTGGCAGAGCCAACTGAATGAGTCAGAATCGACCGTCCATTCCGTGGACAGGGGAACGAACCGGGATAGGCCGTTCACCAGGACATTGGACCCCCCCCCAGAAGTGAACCCCCAGGAGAGCCAAACTCCGAGAACTCAGCAGACGAGTCATCCAAAGCGACCAGCCCCACAGAGCCAAGGACTGCATTGAACCCCCTCAATTCAGACAATGAACTACCAGGGAGCAGTCCGAATGGAGCCGGATTGTCGATCCGCGGGCGACCCGAACCCTCCGAAGCGCGAACCACACCGCAGCGAACACCCGCATCGTGCTGTGGGCCTGACGGAAGGACGGACCCCACTGTTCCTGGCTGGCCTGGTGAGCACTGGTCACAAAGCCCCAGCCGAGAGATGACGCTTCCATGAACACATCGAGCGATGGCTTGGATAGGCGCCAAGGCAATGAACTCGGAAAAACCCAAGAGGAAGCTGGCAATGCAGCAGCTGACGTAAGGCCCCCCCGGGGGTTGAACCCAGCGATCCCATGAGAGGCGAAAGGGACGTCCCCAAAGGAACCAGAACAGCCGACGAAGCCAAACCCGACCAGTGAGTAGACCATCATCGCAAAGTTCAGACTCCCACACAAACCCTCGAGCAACCTCAGAGTGACCCGGGAACCCGCCAGAAACAAACACACACGGGACTGCAGCCGAAGGAGAGACTCTAGAGGGAGAGACAAGGAAGTGGTCTGAGAATCCCATACAAGACCCAGCCAGGTCTGAACCTGGGAGGGAACCAGATGGGACTTCTGCCAGTTCACCAGGAACCCGAACCCGGCTAGCTGGAAAAGCACTAAACCCCTGGCGAGCAGACACAAGGACCAACTGGGAGCCCAAACCAGCCAGTCGTCAAGGTAGGCCAACACCTGAACACCTAACAGACGCATATAGGTCACCACGACTCGGGTAAAGAGTGTGAACATGAGAGACCCCAGGTTCAACCCGAACGGGAGACAACGAAAGCAGTAACTCCGACGCCCCACAACAAAACCAAGCCAGTTCCTGAACCCAGGATGAATCTGGACATGCCAATACGCGTCCTTGTGGTCCAAGGACACCATCAAAGCACCCGGCTCCACCAACAGCCGGACCTGGGGCAGAGTGGTCATCCAAAAGGAGGGGCAGGAAACCCAGGGGTTCAGACATGACAAGTCCAGAATGAACCGCAGGTCCACACAGTCCCATTTCGGAACCAGAAACGGCAGGAAACCCACCTGAGATGTCGTCATTTCGACCACACCCAAGCTCACTCACTCCAAGACGACCTGACAAAGCCCAGGAGAAGAGGCCTGCCCTGTCAGCCCCTAACCCCCCCCCTAAGGAGGAGGAGCCACCCAACGTCACCACAAGCCACGAGAAAAAATGCAAAATGGCCGATGCCCCTTATGAGAATCCGACCTGCGCACAGAGCGATCACCGCAAAAAGATCACCAGGCTGCACCAGGTGCAGCTGGGACCGAAGGTGGCACTGCTCCAAAACTGGCACCTGTGGCCTACCCGACGAGCAGAACCACGAGCCCTGGCACGACCCCTCCGGGAAGAACCCACCCGGGAACCCCGGAGAACCAACAAGTCAGACATTGGGCAACAGCTGGAAGAAGCTGCTCGCATATACTGCTCGACCGCAGAGGCCGCAAACATCAAAAGACAAAAGGGCAAAGACAGTCTAAGAGCCAGGGCCCAAGCGGATTCCAAGGAGGAAGCGAAAACCACCTGTCGACACGAGACGTGCAGCGAAAACCACCTGTCGACACGAGACGTGCAGCGAAAACCACCTGTCGACACAAGAGACGTGCAGCGAAAAACCACGACAGTGCATCCCACAGGATCGTCATAAACAACTTCAAAAGTGCAGACAACGCACGACCAGCCGAGACCAAAGCACCAGACCCAAGGAACGGCCCCAAGCACCTCCACCACATCCTCAAGCCAATCCGAAGACAGCTCCAGGAGGGAAAAGAAATGCAGGACTGAAGTCAACAGGCAACGTGTGCGCAAGTCCTCAGCCACAAGCGCAGCCAACAGGCCACGTGTGCGCAAGTCCTCGGCCACAAGCGCAGCCAACAGGCCACGTGTGCGCAAGTCCTCGGCCACAAGCGCAGCCAACAGGCCACGTGTGCGCAAGTCCTCGGCCACAAGCGCAGCCAACAGGCCACGTGTGCGCAAGTCCTCAGCCACAAGTGCAGCCAACAGGCCACGTGTGCATAAGTCCTCAGCCACAAGCGCAGCCAACAGGCCACGTGTGTGCAAGTCCTCAGCCACAAGCGCAGCCAACAGGCCACGTGTGTGCAAGTCCTCAGCCACAAGCGCAGCCAACAGGCCACGTGTGCACAAGTCCTCAGCCACAAGCGCAGCCAACAGGCCACGTGTGCACAAGTCCTCAGCCACAAGTGCAGCCAACAGGGAAGGAACCTGCACGTGAAGCTGAACCGTGTCAACATCCAGCAGAAGGGCCGGAGCAAAAAGGCACTCATTAAAGTACTCAAAGTCCCCCCCCCCCCAGGTAAACCTGGACCACAGTCAACGCCTCGCGCCACTCAAGCGTGTCGGTACGACAGAAAGCTTCCCAAGCATCCAGCGAGAACAAAGGGCAGTCCATATGCCAGGACGAACCCTGAACCTCATAACAAACCCGGCACAGAGACGAAGCCCCAAACCTGAAAGAAGATGGATCCATTATGGAGGCATACTCCGGGTCGTGCAGGAGGTAAGCCGCAATGGCCGCCCGCACCTCAGTAGGCGAGACGCGGGAAGCTGAAAACCTCTGCAAGGACGGAACTGAAGGACCAGCAAGGACACGGAACCGAACCCGGGGAGGAGCCGAACCCAAATCCAACTCGTTCGCAGAGGGGGGAAAGGAAAACCCCACTCCTTGTAACAGTAAGCCTCGCTCAGAGAGTCTTCCAACTCTCCAAGGGTCCAACGGGGCCCAAGGCCCCCAAGCCAGCTCCTCCCCAACCCCAGGAGACTCCACGTCAGGCCTCGGGAGCAAGTCGTCCTCCAAAGCCCCGGTCTCACAAGAAAAAGCCGGGGCGGCCAGAATGGCAGAAAGAGAATGGGTCCAATGGTCAGACCCTGGAGCTACGGCTGGAGGAACAGACTTGAATGCCTCTATCTCCACCCCGAAAGGGGCAACCCCCGAAACCACCCTAATCTTAGAAACCTCTAAACCCTGCCCCGACCCCGAAGCCCTCAGACAGTTATGAGCCAGAAGCAGGTGGGGAGGGGGGAGGAACTGAATGAATTACAGCAGGGAAAGAACAAGGGGGCGCAGACTGAACCAAGGCCGAAGTGACCAACACCCCAAAGTCTGGGGTCCCTATAAGCAAAACGGGGCAGCCTCAGGGCATCTGGGGAAGCAACCAACCGAACACGTTGCAACAACCTAAACCTATCCTGCAACGTGCGAGCCGCCTGCACCCCGAACAATGTCATCTGTAGATTGAGTGAATTGAGTCACAAACAAGTAACAAATCTCGAAGGACTCCGAGTCAAATGTGTCACCGACCCAACAGGCAGCATGACGGAAGCAAAAACAATAAGCGTCGCCTTGAGACAAGGGGACAGAGCAACCCTCAAACTTGCACAAAGCAAGAGGAGACTCAGGGGTCACATCCATCGGACCCGAGTGCCCCCGCGGAGTTTCCCAGGGCCACTAGACTGGGTCTGCTAAGGGTAATCCCAGGCAGTGTATTGCTAAGCGGCGCCTAAGCTACCAAACAACACTGCTAAAGCAGAACCCTCGGGACGTGTCCACTCACGAGGGCAAAGCAGGGGGTACCACCAAACAAAAGCAACCCTAGTAAAACGGGAAAGTAATACCAAGGCAGACCCCCTCCCCCCACCAATTAAAAACAAAAAATCCTCGTAAGATGGCAACGTACCCAAAGGGAACAGAGCCGGCTGTTGTTATAGGTGAAAACTAGCTGTGCAGTACCCTGCACCCCCTACAAGTGCAAATTCTACCACTTACCCCAAGGTAAACAAGGGCGGGAACCCTCCCCCTCCCCAAACACTCGGGGGGAGGGGGGGTTCGCTGAGCAGCAAAAGACCAACAGAGGTAGACCCAAGGTGACTTCTGGATGACAACCCAAGCTTCAAGGGCGGTACTTACAGGGTACTTAGGGAAGGGAACCCTAAGCGCATGCAGCACGAGTACCTTGAAATAATACTCCCAGCTCCCACGCCACCGTAAGAGCAGCACTGAACCAAAGCATAGCACAACACAACACAAGAGTCTGGAGCTGGAGCCACATGGCAGCGATGCATCACACCAGCCGAAGAACTGGGGTGTGGATCGTTGGCACGAGGGTCTGGGGCTTCCCCTTCCCCCTCCCGGGGAGGGGGGGGGGGGGGAGCTGCGCAGACATGAGGCGCAGCTTGTGTGACGTCATGCTCGTTTGCTAGTTTTTATTTGGGGAGTTCTGTCCCCTCGTTTGTCTATTTTTGCCGTTTTAACCAGAACAGGGGTTTGTTTTGGGGTGCTTACCTTTCTGGGTGCCTGTCCCGGTTGATGGCAGATATAGAATGCTCCAAAACCACATGTGAATTTCTATAGGCCATTGCTACTCATGCCTCTCTGAGGGGGCCAGGTTCTGGCTCGTGGTCACCGGTAGGCCTAGAACTCCACCCACATCAACTGATGCCAAAGTTAAGGATATTCATGTCAGCCTGGATAGCTCCGGGGCCATAGGGGCGCTCCAAGAAAAAAATTAGTTAGTAGTTAGTAACAGTTGAGAGGTGGGCCGAAAGACCAGAGCTCAACCCCCGCAAGCAAAACTAGGTTAATACCGTGTAGTGTACACTGAGTGCTGACCACAGTGTAGTGAACACTGAGTGCTGACCACAGTGTAGTGTACACTGAGTGCTGACCACAGTGTAGTGAACACTGAGTGCTAACCACAGTGTAGTGAACACTGAGTGCTGACCACAGTGTAGTGTACACTGAGTGCTGACCACAGTGTAGTGTACACTGAGTGCTGACCACAGTGTAGTGTACACTGAGTGCTGACCACAGTGTAGTGTACACTGAGTGCTGACCACAGTGTAGTGTACACTGAGTGCTGATCACAGTGTAGTGTACACTGAGTGCTGACCACAGTGTAGTGAACACTGAGTGCTGACCACAGTGTAGTGTACACTGAGTGCTGACCACAGTGTAGTGTACACTGAGTGCTGACCACAGTGTAGTGAACACTGAGTGCTGACCACAGTGTAGTGTACACTGAGTGCTGACCACAGTGTAGTGTACACTGAGTGCTGACCACAGTGTAGTGAACACTGAGTGCTGACCACAGTGTAGTGTACACTGAGTGCTGACCACAGTGTAGTGTACACTGAGTGCTGACCACAGTGTAGTGTACACTGAGTGTTGACCACAGTGTAGTGTACACTGAGTGCTGACCACAGTGTAGTGTACACTGAGTGCTGACCACAGTGTAGTGTACACTGAGTGTTGACCATAGTGTAGTGTACACTGAGTGCTGACCACAGTGTAGAGAAACACCAAGATGACAGTTGACTTTATTAATAAAAATGTCTCGTGCAGTTTCCTATATATATAAAGTTTACTCTCATCTTGATGTGTCTCCATATCATCCTATATATATAAAGTTTACTCTCATCTTGATGTGTCTCCATATCATCCTATATATATAAAGTTTACTCTCATCTTGATGTGTCTCCATATCATCCTATATATATAAAGTTTACTCTCATCTTGATGTGTCTCCATATCATCCTATATATATAAAGTTTACTCTCATCTTGATGTGTCTCCATATCATCCTATATATATAAAGTTTACTCTCATCTTGATGTGTCTCCATATCATCCTATATATATAAAGTTTACTCTCATCTTGATGTGTCTCCATATCATCCTATATATATAAAGTTTACTCTCATCTTGATGTGTCTCCATATCATCCTATATATATAAAGTTTACTCTCATCTTGATGTGTCTCCATATCATCCTATATATATAAAGTTTACTCTCATCTTGATGTGTCTCCATATCATCCTATATATATAAAGTTTACTCTCATCTTGATGTGTCTCCATATCATCCTATATATATAAAGTTTACTCTCATCTTGATGTGTCTCCATATCATCCTATATATATAAAGTTTACTCTCATCTTGATGTGTCTCCATATCATCCTATATATATAAAGTTTACTCTCATCTTGATGTGTCTCCATATCATCCTATATATATAAAGTTTACTCTCATCTTGATGTGTCTCCATATCATCCTATATATATAAAGTTTACTCTCATCTTGATGTGTCTCCATATCATCCTATATATATAAAGTTTACTCTCATCTTGATGTGTCTCCATATCATCCTATATATATAAAGTTTACTCTCATCTTGATGTGTCTCCATATCATCCTATATATATAAAGTTTACTCTCATCTTGATGTGTCTCCATATCATCCTATATATATAAAGTTTACTCTCATCTTGATGTGTCTCCATATCATCCTATATATATAAAGTTTACTCTCATCTTGATGTGTCTCCATATCATCCTATATATATAAAGTTTACTCTCATCTTGATGTGTCTCCATATCATCCTATATATATAAAGTTTACTCTCATCTTGATGTGTCTCCATATCATCCTATATATATAAAGTTTACTCTCATCTTGATGTGTCTCCATATCATCCTATATATATAAAGTTTACTCTCATCTTGATGTGTCTCCATATCATCCTATATATATAAAGTTTACTCTCATCTTGATGTGTCTCCATATCATCCTATATATATAAAGTTTACTCTCATCTTGATGTGTCTCCATATCATCCTATATATATAAAGTTTACTCTCATCTTGATGTGTCTCCATATCAAAAGTGTTTATATAGAGGCAATACTACACTCAGTTGGGTGAGAACAATGTGACCTTCAGCAGCATACCTTCACTGAGGTGTGGACAGTGTTGACATCTGGGAAGAGTTCCTGGCACTTCTGGAGCCAATTTTCTACCTTCATGCTGCACTCATCAGCTGTGTCTATGGTTGTGCCAACCTCCTGTGCTGTGTTGACTGTGTCGAGGCTCCCCAACATGGCCTGCAGCTGAGTCTTCCCTTCCTCTCCTTGTGTTGTCATATCCACCACACTGGTATCCTCCAGTTCCAAGAGCTTCATTGCTGACTTGTTCTGCTCTACCAGAGCATAGAGTCTGTCCTGGAGCTGGAGGTGTTGAGTCTTCCAGTCCCCCAGCTGCCCCCGGTACTCACCCAGCTGGGACAGTACCTCTTCACAGCTGGTAATGAGGCTGCTGATGCTGCTCTTCTGCTCCTCCACCAGGGAACGTAACTTCTTACTGATGCCTCTGGTCGGAGCTTTATTGGGTTTTGTGGGTACCGTTGTCACTGGCACCACCTCCATACTTTTTAGTTTTCTGATAAAGGCCTCCATACCATAATTGATTGGGAACTGAGTAGCAGCTGTGGCAGTGTGCTGGGCTCGGCAGCTGGGGCAGTTCAGCTGACCATTCTTGATAGCATTGTCAATACACTGGGAGCAGAATGTGTGGCCACAAGGCAGAGTGCGAGGCCGTAGCAGAGTGTCATCATAATTGTTAAAACACACTGAACATTCCTCTGGGTTGTTATCCTGTGGATAAAGAATATTTGGTTAAGTTACATGTATTTACAACGAAAAAATTATTTTCTGTGTTAGTCCCTCCGGCTCTCTGGAGCTATCGGATTGATATGCGCATATTAGTCCGGGGTCATCAGTCATCTGGAGTTCAGCCTACCGAGGACCACAAGCCAGAACCTGGCCGCCTCAAAAAGGCAAAGGGAGCAATGGCCTATGGAAACCCCATGTATTTGGGGACATTCCATATCTGCCATCAACTGGGGTTAGCACCCAGAAAGGTAGGCATAACAAAACAGACCCCACATGGTAAGAAAAATTGCAACCAAAGACCAAATAGAGAGGCAGATTCCACCCCCCCCCATTTAAAGAAACAAGCAAACATCATACACACTGCCACACCACTTGTCCACGCAGCCCTCCCCTCCCTGGGAGGGTGAAGGAACCTCCTGTGCCGGTTACTCACACCCCAATTCAGAGGCTGAGAATCAAAAACAAAATGGAAACCACCGACCGGAGGGAGCGAGGGTGCCAGGAAGCCTCCGAGACTCGCCCAGAAAATGGCGTTTCATTACATTCAACGCTGGTTTTCTGTATAGAGTTCCTCTGGCTCCCTGGAGCTACCAAACCAAGGAGAAGTAAAATAAAAGAGGGCCTAACGCAGGAGGCGGCTGCCACTCGCCCCTCAACTCGAAGTCAAAACAACTGGCTGCAACCTGCGACCCAAAGCCACACACGAAAGACCAGTACCAGGAACAATGACCAAGTAATGAGTGGCCAGGACCCTGTCCGACCTGCAAAACCCCCCACACCCGAATGTCAGCCCAAGACATGTTACCAAGCACGGCAGCCAAAGCAACAAACTTACAAACATCATAGGCACGAGGGTAGACCACAGGCTGGCTAGACTTAATAACCCTGCAGACGACCTGGGAGACCCGAGCCCTGGAACAGGGAACAAGGGAAACCGGATCAACCCAAAGCGCATCCCCCAGCCACAGAAGCCGAAGCACGCAGATAATGGCAAAGAGCCGCCACAAGACACAACACCTGATGCACCCCCGGTCAGCCAAGCATCAATGACCCAAGGCCCCTCTGAAAAGCCGTCATCTTGTTCTTTGCCATAAAAGAAGGAGACGGCTGCAACCGCACAAACAGACCACCAGGACCGAAAGATCAGAAACCCCTGCACCAGAGGAGAGCAGGAAGCTCCCCCACCAGACCCCCAGAGGCCAATGTCAACAGAAACAGCGCCTTAGAAAAACAGTCCTGAACCGAAGGGGCCACCACAAACCGAGGGGAAAAGAGAGCACCCAGCCCAAGGAACAGCATGGCTCAAGCGGCGCATGAGCAGACTGGAGGTGAAACACAGCACGAGAAAGCTGATGGAATGGGGCAGAAGTGACATCCTGAATGCAAGCTGGAGCAGCTCCGCCAGCACCGCACAATAAGAGGCGACAGTCCTAATCCGATCCAAAACAGAAGACAATCTACAAAGAGAACGAATACGGCGAAAAGAATGCCAGGAAACTTCATACTGTCACCGAGATGAAGCTCACATGTGGGACACCATCAAAGAAGCTACCTGATCACCATATAAGTGGTGATAAACCCCTGTCAAAAAGACCAGACGCAAAAAGCAGAGAAATAGATCAAACCAGCTGTGTATTTGACCGGTCCAATTTGCTGAAAGTGGCAGAACCACAGAAAATCTCCCTGGTTCAGACACCAAGCAAGCAGTGCCTGAAACTAAGGCTGGGAAGGCTACCAAAGGGCCAGAAGAGGCCTGACTCTCCCACGGTAAGACTCCAAATGAACCAGAACCTGCAGCAATAGCTGGACTGGAGGGAAGAGGTACAAGTAGCCCCACCTTGACCAGTCCTGCTGAAAGGTGTCAACCGCAACAGCTCTGCAGTTGGAGAACGGTGCCACATATATCGGGAGACACTGAGACCACGTCGACACAAAGAGATCCACCTCCGGGAGCCCATACGTCTGGCAGAGCCAACTGAAGGAGTCGGCGTCGACCATCCATTCCATGGACAAGGGAATAAATCGAGACAGACCATCTGCCAGGACGTCGGATACTCCACGGATATATTTGCCGCACAGAAAGCCAAATCCCGAGAATCCAGCAGATGAGTTACTCAAAGGGACCAGCCCCAAGGACCAAAGAGAATCCCCGCGGTTCAGACAATGTACCACCAGAGAGTAGTCCAAATGGAGCTGGATCGTTGAACCCCGAGTGACCCGAACCCTCCAAAGAGACAGCCAAACCTCTGCGAATTCCCACACCATGCTGTGAGCCCAACGGAAGGACGGAGCTCACTGCCCCTGGTCGGCCTGGTGAGTACTGATCACAAAGCTCCAGCAGAGAATCAAGGCATCCGTGAACTTTGGACATGAACCCCTGGAGGCAGAACCCTCCCATCGCGAGAGAGGTGAAATGGAGGGCCTTGATGCTGAAGTCAGACCCGACCCAGTGAGTAAACCAGCACAGGGAAGGTCAGACTCCTGCACAACTGCTCAAGCAACCACCACATGACCCGGGAACCCCCCCCCCAAAAAAAAAAAAAAACAGCAGAAGGCAGGACTGCAGCAGCAGCAATGCCTCCAGAGGGAGACACAAGGAAGTGTTCCGAGAGTCCCTCACGAGGCCCAGCTGGGTCCGAACCTTTGGATAGAACCAGATGAGACTTCCTCCAGCTCACCAGGAACTAGAATCCGGTGAACTGGGAAAGAACCACCCCCCCTGGTGAGCAGACAAGCAGACCGGCTGGGAGCCCACACCAACCAGTTGTCGAGATAGGCCTACACCTGAACCACTAGCAGATGCAGAAGGGCCACCACGAACCGGGAAGACTCGTGAATATGCGAGGCACCAGATTCAACCCAAAAGGAAGGCAACGAAAGCGGTAAGCCTGCCCCTCCACCACAAAACCTAACCAGTCCCTGAACTCCAGATGAATAGGGAGGTGCCAATATACATCCCGGAGATCCAGAATCACCAAACAACAACCCGGCTCTAACAGAAGCCAAACCAGGGACAGAGTAGTTATCCAAAAGGAGGGGCAAGGAATCCAGAGGTTCAGACAGGACAAGTCCAGAATGAATTACATATCCGCACAGTCCCACTTCGGTACTGGAAACAGGCGGGAAACCCACCTGAGGGACAAGGTCTTTTCAACCACTCCCAAGCTCACCCACCCACCAAACATAGACCCCACACAACCTATATATTATGTGAGAAATCTTTAAAGAATTCTGATAAAGAAAGAGATCTAGGGGTGGTTCTAGATAGAAAACTATCACCTGAGGACCACATAAAGAATATTGTGCGAGGAGCCTATGCCACACTTTCTAACTTCAGAATTGCTTTTAAATACATGGATGGTGATATATTAAAGAAATTGTTCACGACTTTTGTTAGGCCAAAGCTAGAATATGCAGCGGTTATGTGGTGCCCGCATCTTAAGAAGCACATCAACAAACTGGAAAAGGTGCAAATACATGCTACTAAGTGGCTCCCAGAACTGAAGGGCAAGAGCTACAAGGAGAGGTTAGAGGCATTAAATATGCCAAAACTAGAAGACAGAAGAAAAAGAGGTGACATGATCACTACATACAAAATAGTAACAGGAATTGATAAAATCGATAAGGAAGATTTCCTGAGATCTGGAACTTTAAGAACAAGAGGTCATAGATTTAAACTAGCTAAACACAGATGCCGAAGAAATATAAGAAAATTCACTTTTGCAAACAGAGTGGTAGACAGCTGGAACAAGTTAGGTGAGAAGGTGATGGAGGCCAAGACCGTCAGTAGTTTTAAAGCGTTATATGGCAGAGTGTTGGGAAGACGGGACACCACAAGCGTAGCCGTCATCCTGTAACTACACTTAGGTAATTACTCCAAGATGACCTGACGGAGTGAATGGGAAATCATCCCCGAATTCCCCGGTAGGAAGAGGAGCCACCTGATGCCACCACAGGCCGGATGACACAACCCGAAAAACCCACAAATCATGGGATCAGGCATGAGCAAACAGCATGAGTCCCTGCCCCCCCCCCCCCCCAGCATCCTGGCACCGGGGCAACCCACAAAAGGGCTAACACCCCGTACGAGAAGGTGGCACCGGTTCAGAAACTTATAACAAGGCCTACCTCAACCTGCAGAGACCCGAACCTTGGCATGATCCAGCCGAGAGCACGAGAACGCCGACCCCGGATCACAAACAAAGCAGAAAGAGGATGGCAGCAGCAGAAGCTGCCAGGAACTGAGGAACAACCTAGACTGCAAACAAAACAGACAAAAGAGTGGAGAAAACCCCAGAGCTAGGGCCCAGACCAAAGCAAGACAGCAGTCTGCAAGCCAGGAAGACCCAGGGACCGCCCCTCAATAGAGGTCGGGGCCAGATTAAAGGCCAAGACTGGGCCACACCGGAGGAAACCACCAAGGGCCACACTGGAGGAAACCACCAAGGGCCACCCAAACCTGTACAAGAGAAATTTGAGAGGAAAATCTCCGGGAGACGAAACCGAAGAACCCAAAGGAACCTGGAAATGAACCCGAACCCAAAATGGAGCCCGAAGCACCACAACTGCTGGCGGAAAACGTACCCTGGAAAAAAAAACCAGGCGGCCATAAAACATACTATTAGTCATATACAAATAATCAAACACACATTTACATATACACACGGCTCCGGGAGAAGTAAAGTGATACCTCGGCTCACAAATGCCCCTCTTTACGAATTTTCAGGTTACGAGCCTAATTTCTTCGTAAAATCCAAATTGCGTTACGAACTTTGCCTAGGGTAAAGTAGTTTGTTGATACACGTATGGCTGACCTAGCGTGTGGTGGCATGGCGACCACGCCTCAGTTTAACAGTGCCTCCCGCCTAGTGACAATCGCGCCTGAATTCTTTGTAAAGAATTTCAGTGTTTTTGGGATTTTTGGGTATTTGAACATAAAGGTAATTATTATATATCTTGCCATGGTCCCAAGAAAGTCAGTGGTAAGGTTCAATCTAAGAAAATAGTTATGAGTAGAGGCACTAGAGGATGTCCCTTCCTCATTAACCCTTAAGCTGGCCAACACTGCATAAGAAGTTTTGAGTAACTGACGCAAAAGTGCGCATCACTGCATATGTAATTTTGGAGTACTACGCAAGATTTAAACGGCCCGCGGATACACAGGGTTCACATGACCTTCCTCAGGGCTCTTGTAAACAGACGACATTTTAAATAAAAATCGTGAGCAACATTACCAGGAGTGAGGGGCCTCAGTACTGAGTGAACCACCAAGGCTGGTGCACGCAACATGAGCTCACAGCACTGCTGTTCAGCTTGTGACCACAGCATCGCCTAAAAATGTCAAAAAATATATGTACATGCTATTATTTAACGATGATAGTATTACAGAAGACCCCTGACTGTGATATAAATGACCAGGATTCTGATAATAGCAGGATTGTTGTGATAATTTACACTGTGCTGTGGGAGGAGCAATGTTGAGTGTGGGAGGGCTGTAGCGTCGTCTGCCGAATGTGTTGCCACCTGTTGCTGTCTGCACTTACTATACCAGCTTAGTGGTTTGCTATAGTGAACAAAATGTGTAGATACTTATATATATAACGTCTGTATATAGAGAATAAAAGCAAAGACAGTATGGTGGGAGGAGGAGGATGGCGAGGGAAGGAGTGGTGGTGAGTGGTTGGCTGGTGTGGTGGCCACTCCTTGTTGCTTTTTGACTCAGCATACCAACTTAGTGGTTCGTTATGGTGAACACAAATGTAGATACTTATATATACTGTGTATATATATAGTGTAATAACAGCAAAAGGAGTGTTGGAAGAAGCCATTTTGGTGAGGGTGGTGGCATCATCTGCATGACATGTCATGCTGTGTAAAGGTGGCCACTATGCTCTTTGGGCACTATACCAGCTTAGTTGAACAGTTATGGTGAACAAAACATGTAGATACTTATCTATAACGTCTGTATATAGTGAATACAAACAAAAACAATATGGTGGGAGGAGGATGTTGGCGAGGGAGGGAGTGGTGGTGAGTGGCTGGCTGGTGTGCGCTGGTCAGTGGCACCTTGACATACGATTGCCCCTACTTACGATAATCTCGAGTTACGATGTAAATTTCATCGAAAAATGCGACTCGACATTCGATGGTGTCGTTGACTTCCGATATTTGTTGGTACACGTTCGGGTCGACCGAGCGCGTGGTTCCCGGTCACGTGGCCGACCTGCCTCAGTTTATTACAGCTGCCCGCTTAGTGACGATCTCGCCTATAAGAAATTCTGCTTTTGTGGTGATTTTTTGCATTTTGAACATTAAAGTAATGATTATATATCACGCCATGAGTCCCAGGAAAGTCAGTGGTAAGGCTCAACATATGAAAACCCATGTAAGGAAGACCATAGAGCAGAAACAAGAGTACAGAATGTCTCTTCCTCAACAATTAAGAAAATGTGTGCAACATGGGAAGAATTGCAAACCTTTGCTGAAACGACTCACCCAAATCAAGCTGCAGTAGGTCGTTGCCTTAACCTATTCAATGACACTGTGATACATCATTACAGACAAATGTTAAAATGAAGGGAAAAACAAATGTCTCTTGACAAATTTGTAGTGAGACAAACAAGCACTGAACCACAACCAGGTCCTAGTGGTATTCAGGCAAAACGTAGGAAAGAGAGTACCCCAGAGAAAACATCACTGCCTGATGTGATAATGGAAGGGGACTCCCCTTCCAAACAGTAACAACTCTCCTCCCCCCCTCATCACCATCTTCTATACACCATCAAGAGCCCTCCATAAAGGTTCGAGAAACTTTGGTACTGTATTGTAGTTAGATAAAAACATTGTATTCAGAATAAAATGTATTTATATGTTAATATTTTGGAGGGTGGGGAATGGATTAATTCAATTCCATTTATTTCTTAATGGAAAAATCGCTTCGACTTACGATATTTTGACTTACGATCCATCTCTGGGAACGGATTAGCATTGTAAGTCGAGGCCCCATTGTATATATAACCTGTGTATATAGTGTAATAACAGCAAAACTATTTGTTAATTGTTTTATGAACATATTAATTGAATCACTAATATGCACAACATAATTTTGAGTACAGCAATGATTCACACATTTTATTATATAAATATATCACATTACACACTATTGAATAATATTACTGCCAAAAAAATTAGAAAAAATCAATCAGAGACATTGATATAATTAGGTAATAATATCTTTGTGGCAACTCCCGTCTGACAGCTGGGGCGGAGCAGACCTTCTTTGGCGCCTGCTCTGTCAACGTCTCTTTTTTGCCAGACTTCCCCCACCATATTACAGCCAAAATATGTCAGTTACGATTTTTTTTTTCCTGTGATCAGGGAACACAAATGAACACTTTTATAGGACGAAATAATTTTGTTATTTTTTATTTTGTTGCGCCTGTGGGTGTTGAAGGCCTAATAGTCCCGAGCAGCTTAGGGGTTAAGAAAATGTGTGAAGTATGGGAAGAACTCCAAAGTTTTGTTGAAAAAACTCACCCAGATAAAGCTGTAGCAGGCCATTGCATTGACCTTTTAAATGGCTATATGATATCTCACTACAGACAAGTGTTAAAATATAGGGAAAAACAAGTGTGTTTAGACAGATTCTCAGTAAGACAAGCAAGCAGTGAGCCACAACCAGGTCCTAGTAGTGCTCTTGCAAAACGTAGGAGAGAGATTACCCCATAGAAGTCATCACCGCCTGATGTTATAATGGAAGGGGACTCCCCTTCCAACCACTATCACCTCTCCTCCTCTCTTCCCTCCTCCCCGTCTTCCATACACCAACAAGAGTCATCAATAAATTTAAGCAATAACCTGAATTAGGTATAAAATTTACTTTGAAGTTAATATTTTTTGGAGTGTGGAATGGATTAATTCAATTTACATTATTTATTATGGAAAATTCACTTCAGTTTACAAATTTTTGGGTTATGAACCATCTTTGGGAACGGATTAAATTCGTAAGCTCAGGTACCACAGTAACTCCAGTCGGAGGCAAAAACTCCTCCAAAACTCGTGTCACACACAGTCACATGTAAACAAGACACAGCACCGCCTTGCTGGCCAGCCGGGGAAGCGCGCACAGAAATCAAAAACAATTTTGTGGCCTAAACACCCCTAATCTGGTTAAAATTACTGTACTACAGAAAACTAACAAGTAAACAGAACTCCCCAATTGAAAAACGAGCATGACGTCACACTTTCCGCGCTGCTTGCCTGCGCAGCTTCACCCTCCCTGAGAGGGGAAAGGTGGGAGCCCCTCGACCCATCGCACCGGCTATCCACCTGTCAGTTTGAGGGTGGATGTTAAAACACGCGTAAAATCCAGCTAACTGGGGGAAGGGAGGGTTACCGAGAAGCCTCCGGGTCTCACCCAGAAAATGGTGGGGAGTTTTGGGGGAACTCCCCAAAACTCCCCACCATTTTGGGAGCCGAAGGGGCCCAAGAGCTATCTACCCAAAGCCAAGGACAAAAGAGGGACAAACCTGGAAGGCAGAAACCATGTGCCTAAAACACGAAAGCAAGACAACAGGCAACACCGAGAGGACCCCGCAGACAACCCGTGAGACCAAAACCCCTGAAACCCCTGAACAGGGGACAAGGGAACCCCGGGCAACTTAAAGCATGTCCAGGGGCCACAGAGGCCACGACATTCAGGCAATTGCTGAGAGCCACAACCAGACACAAGAAGATGCACCCCCGGCCAAAAATACCAAGCAACAACAACCCCATGGACCTCCTCCAGAAAAACAGCCAACCCAACCTCACCAGAAAAAGAGGAACGGCTGCAACAAACAAACCTAACACCAGAACCCAAAGGAGTAGAAACCTCTGAGAAACAATCCGGAACCGAAGGGGCCACAACCAACCGGGGGGAAGAGATAAGAGAGCATTATGTCCAAAGACCAGGACAGCTCAGGCGGTGCAAGAGCAGGCCGGAGGTGAAACAATGCCCTAGACAACTTGTGGAATGGTGCAGAAGGAACATCAAAACTGAAAGCAAGCCGTAGCAGCTCTGCCAGCACCACATGATACGAGATGACAGAATGCGGCATACGAAGACGATCCTGAAACAGCCACTAGAGAAAGGACAAGACCACCTCAACAAAAAGCGAAGTATACCTACGAAGAGACAAAAAAAGAAAAAGGAAGGATCGCCAGGAAGCCCCATACAGCCACCAAGACGAAGCACGCAGGTGGGACACCATCAACGAAGCCACCTGATCTCCACCGAGCTTCCCCCGTCCCAACGAAAATGAACAGATGGTGATAGACTTGAGTCAAAAGTAAAGTACCAGACGCAAAGACTCGAGAAGACCAAACCAGCCCCGTAACAACCCCTGGGTATGGACACCGAGCAAGCAGTGCCTGAAACCAAGGTTGTCAGGGAACCTGATGGAATGTCCATCAGGGCACCAGGCACCAAACCCAGCGAGCTGGGAAAGAACCAACCCGGGCGAGCAGACACACCCCCGTCCTTGAGGATCCCCACCCCCTGGGACCCTTGAAGGACCAACAAGACCGACAACGGATGACAACGAGAAGAAACCGCTTGCAGAAACAGCCCAATAGCTGACCCCGCAAACAGCAAGGACAAAATGGTGATGAAAACCGAAGAGCCAGAGGCCCAGGCAGAGGCCAATAAGGAAGCGAGCACCATGAGGCAACACGCGAGACGTGAAGCGAAAACAGTGACACCGCATCCTGCAGGAATGGTGCAACCAGCTCCAGCAGGGCAGAACGACGCACATGTCGCTGAGTAATGTATGAGGAAAACTACTTAGGATATGTACTGCACTAAAATAAAAATTCCCGTATGGAAAACTAACTCAAAGAAAAGTTCGTAGCCAGGGCTGTAATTCCGAGCTCCCCCCCGTCCCAATGAAAATTAACTGCAGGGGGCAGGAGTGGTTGAATGGAAATCGACATCCATCTGCAGACATTGCCTACCCGGCAGTCGGTAGTGTGATACAAGAAGAGGAAAGAACTCTGCACTATAACTGAACACTGGTCAGTTCAAAATAAGGGAACTGAACATGTACATAGTCCAGCCTAGCATTATAATTACTATAGCCAATATGCACATACTAATATACACAAGAATGTGTAGCATAAAGGTAGGAAATATGTAAATATGCAATGAAATGACTGTAAATATGGTCAACACACCGGTAGCTAGGGACAAGAGAGTACACGTGTATAATCAATATGGTGAACTAACACGACTTAATTAGCAATTGCTAATGTAACGTACAAGATAAACTATATATACAGAGAGATTCCAATATATATATAAGGCCAGGCATTGAATGACGGTCAATGAATGAGTGCCCAGAGTCAAAAAAAGATTCAGTCGCTGAAAAAGTAAATCAAAAGTTACTAAAATTTTGGGCTATGCCCCACAGTGTAATGAACAACAATATATATGGACATATTAATTAAGGCAACATTAACACTATCGGTAACTTTGGACAGGACTCGCGTCCACTACAAAAAATATTTGTATAAAATTCATTTTTTATCCAATCGACCTCGGGATAGTATAAGCGCCTTTAGATTGCGCACAATTTGATACAAAGCACCACTTGGTTCCCGCACTTTAGTTATCTGAAACTTCCTGTTTCCCGATTGGTGCTGGGGCGTCACGCTACATGAACTAAGTTCGGGTAGGAAGTAGTCCGCCAAGCTTCATGCCAGCCGGGGTTGAGGTTACCCTACACGAACCAAGTTCGGGTGAAGAAGCGGTCAGCCAAGCGTCGTGCCGCCCCGTGGTGGTGGATGGGTGGATGGGTGGGTGATGGTTTAGTTTGCTCACTGATCGTGTCGGGCGCCACCTGCTACCCTGTGACGTCACAGACTCACGGCCTATTGTTCCCATTGTTTGAATTTGTCACGAGACTGGAGTGTTCATTCCGTGACTTTGTTTTACATATCAGCACAATCAAGGAACATCCATGCACCATGTCGACTCCAAATGCACACATTGTGTCAGTGAAAGCATCTACATAACACAGTGTGGGAGTGGTACAAACAGAGACGTGAGGTGACGAAGCAACCTATCCTCTTAAAAAGAACGTCGCTTTTGGCCGTTTGCCCGTATGGCTGAATTTGGACGTAATTTGAAAATGAAAAAAAAAAAGAAAATAAATTTGGGATTTTTTTCAACAACAGTAAGTTAAGGGTCCTCTGATAGGTTAGGTGGGCAGGAAATTCTCATAAAGTTTCAAAACGTTATGAAAAACGTGAATTGAAAGTCATCTATTCTAACCTTACAGAGTCGGCCGGACGACTCAAACAGAAAACGGAACAGTACGTCACTTTTGTGAGTCAATTTCATTTCAAATTACGTCCAAATTTGGCCATAGTGAGCATACCAGCCAAAAGTGACGTTATTTTTAAGAGGACGGGTTGGACGAAGAAGCCAGTGGCAGGCTGGCTGCTCGTGGAAAAGGCACGTGAATTTCTCCAAGCAATGAAAATTACTCAAAAGTGTGTATACAGTGATGGATGGCTCAGAAGTTTTAAAACCCGTCATGGCATTAGGTTCATTAAAGTGCACGGTGAAAGACAATCTGCTGATATTGTTGGTGCTGATGAGTATGTGAGTAAATTTGCGGAGATGGTACAGGAACAAAATTTATCTCCAGAGCAAATTTATAATGCTGATGAGACAGGTTTATACTGGCGTATGCTTCCCATAGAAACGATGGCTCATAGTGGTGAGGACGATCCTTCAGGTGGTTATAAACAGAACAGAGAATTTTTTTGTTGTGCTGTGCAAATGCAGCTGGCACACACAAATTAAAATTACTTGTGATTGAAATTAGTAAAAACCCCAGGGCTTTAAAGTCAGCCAGGTGCCTCCCTGTGATTTATAAGGACCAGCCAAGTGCGTGGATGTCTCGAGTAATATTTGTCGAGTGGTTTAATAAGAACTTTGTACCCGAGGTGAAGGAACACCTGAAAAGTGTTGGTCTCCCGCAAAACAGCAAAATTGTTCTGCTGCTAGATAACAGTTCAACGCATCCACGAGGTGATGAGCTAGTAAATGGCAATATTATTGGAACGTTCTTGCCACCCAATACAACTTCAGTGATCCAACCCATGGATCAAGGAATAATTAAGAACCTTAAACACCACTACAAGAGGATGTTTGCCAGATGTCTTAATAATCAGCTTGGAACACTTAAGGACGTTTATAAAGTCTTCACAATAAAGTCAGCTATCTGGACTATTGCTAGTGCGTGGGATGAGGTAAAGCAGACAACACTAAGAAATGGTTGGAAAAAACTTTGGCCCGCGTCAAGTCTGTTTCCTGAGGAAGATGACGAGGCAGATTTTGACGGATTTGCGGTGAAGAAAGTTAGCGAGAAGAAAAAATTAAGAGAGGAACTCCTAGCCTATGTCAAGGGGATTAAGTCCCCTAAGATTAGAGCAGAACTGGTGACTGAAACAATCGAAGATGACATAGATAGATGGATAGATTTTGATGAAGAAACCCCAAACAATCGAAACATGACTAATGATGAAATTATAGAATTAGTATGTACAGCAAAAAAGCCATACAGTGCAATGAAGAAGATGGAGAGGAAGAGGATGAAGAAACGTTAAAGGAAAAATGTAATATGGAAAAAATTCAGAAAAATTTTGAAGAAATTCTGGCATTTATAGACACGAGTAACAGCGAGTTTGAAATTAAGGACATGATGACTCAGTGCAATTTGTATATGAAGTTTTTAAAAACAAGAGCCAAGGGAATGAAATAAATGTCAATTAGAGAGTCTTTTGCAAAGGCTTCCAAGAAAGCTCGCATTGCATCACCTGCACCTGACTCATCGCATGTTGACCCAGTCAACCCAACAACTTCAGTCAACCCAACACCATCAACATCCACCACCACCTCTTCCATGTAAATAACTATGCTTCATCAACATCGATCATCAACATAAGCGGATCAGGACTTCAATTATTGGCGAGTGCAAACAAAATACGGTCGCATTTACGCTATGAACCCCTAGATTTTTTCGCATTTTTTATATATTTTTTTTTTAATTTTTCCTCCATTTCTCGTATATGAACTTACATGTTAACCGACGGGTCTCGTCCCCAAGGGGTTCGGAAACCAAGTGGTGCTCTATACCAAAATGAAAGATATAACATGAAACTTGATGTCCGAACACTTGAAAGATTATAAATAGGCTTTTGGTTAAAATATTAAAATATTTGTTAAAATTCTATTTATTGTGCTATTATGTTGGGACTAGTTTTAAAATGCGCGCCTTTACGTCCTGAACAATTTGATACCAAAATGAAAGATGTAACACAAAAATTTATGTCAGAACACTGGAAAGATATAAATCATTTTGTGATGATGAGCATCCAGAATTAAAATATTTGTTAAAATTCCAGTTATTGCTCTATTATTATTATGGGACTAGTTTTAAAATACGCGCCTTTTTATTGCGAACAATTTGATACCAAAATGAAAGACGTAACACAAAATTTGATGTTATCAAATTGAACGAGTATACACATTAGGTTGCAGTGTACAAATTGGTGCTCATTCACGGGTAACTTTAGACTTTTCTGTGGGGAGGCACTCCAGGCTTTTGTACATTATATTTATACACGCCTGTAGGGAATTTAATTGCGAACACAATGATACCAAAACGAGCGACGTAGCACGAGAATTAAGGTGAGAAAAATGGAACAAGTATGCACATGTTACTGATTTTGTGCGCTCACGGGGTAACTTTTGCCGACTTTAGACTTTGCTGTTGGGGGGTCACGCCAGGCTTTTGGACATTATATTTATACACACCTGTAGGGTATTTAATTGCAAACACAATGATACCAAAACGAGCGACGTAGCACAAGAATTAAGGTGAGAAAGCTGAAACGAGTATACACATTTAGGCGTCACCGCGCGCTTACCCGCACGCTCGGTGCATGACCCCTAAGTTGACTGCGCGCCTGCCCGGTGAGTGATAGTGTTAAGATGCACGCAAAGTGCCCAATCAACATATCACAAACAATACCCAACACTTATCCAAAAATTGACAGCCAGTGCCTGGCTGACAGTGTAGCCAGGCCGTATAAAATCGCATGTAGAGTGTAGGCATTATAGTGGCACGACACAGCTCAGTCATGTAATATTCTGGGAGCATTGGTAGTGGATTATGTCCTACGTTGCGTATGCATTAGGATAAGAGTAGGCGTAGAGTAGAGGAGGAGAGGGCATCACTCTGAGCCACCCTACTCCTGCATTCAGAGAAAAAAAATATTAAGTTTCCCTATATAGAACATCCAGAACTCCCCCAGGAGGGAGGGAGGGAGGGAGGGGAGGGAGGGGAGGGAGGGGAGGGAGGGGAGGGAGGGGAGGGAGGGAGGGAGGGAGGGAGGGAGGGAGGGAGGGAGGGAGGGAGGGAGGGAGGGAGGGGGGGGGGGAGGGAGGGGGGGGGGGGGGGGAGAGAGAGAGAGAGAGAGAGAGAGAGAGAGAGAGAGAGAGAGAGAGAGAGAGAGAGAGAGAGAGAGAGAGAGAGAGAGAGAGAGAGAGAGAGAGAGAGAGAGAGAGAGAGAGAGAGAGAGAGAGAGAGAGAGAGAGAGAGAGAGAGAGAGAGAGAGAGAGAGAGAGAGAGAGAGAGAGAGAGAGAGAGAGAGAGAGAGAGAGAGAGAGAGAGAGAGAGAGAGAGAGAGAGAGAGAGAGAGAGAGAGAGAGAGAGAGAGAGAGAGAGAGAGAGAGAGAGAGAGAGAGAGAGAGAGAGAGAGAGAGAGAGAGAGAGAGAGAGAGAGAGAGAGAGAGAGAGAGAGAGAGAGAGAGAGAGAGAGAGAGAGAGAGAGAGAGAGAGAGAGAGAGAGAGAGAGAGAGAGAGAGAGAGAGAGAGAGAGAGAGAGAGAGAGAGAGAGAGAGAGAGAGAGAGAGAGAGAGAGAGAGAGAGAGAGAGAGAGAGAGAGAGAGAGAGAGAGAGAGAGAGAGAGAGAGAGAGAGAGAGAGAGAGAGAGAGAGAGAGAGAGAGAGAGAGAGAGAGAGAGAGAGAGAGAGAGAGAGAGAGAGAGAGAGAGAGAGAGAGAGAGAGAGAGAGAGAGAGAGAGAGAGAGAGAGAGAGAGAGAGAGAGAGAGAGAGAGAAGAGAGAGAGAGAGAGAGAGAGAGAGAGAGAGAGAGAGAGAGAGAGAGAGAGAGAGAGAGAGAGAGAGAGAGAGAGAGAGAGAGAGAGAGAGAGAGAGAGAGAGAGAGAGAGAGAGAGAGAGAGAGAGAGAGAGAGAGAGAGAGAGAGAGAGAGAGAGAGAGAGAGAGAGAGAGAGAGAGAGAGAGAGAGAGAGAGAGAGAGAGAGAGAGAGAGAGAGAGAGAGAGAGAGAGAGAGAGAGAGAGAGAGAGAGAGAGAGAGAGAGAGAGAGAGAGAGAGAGAGAGAGAGAGAGAGAGAGAGAGAGAGAGAGAGAGAGAGAGAGAGAGAGAGAGAGAGAGAGAGAGAGAGAGAGAGAGAGAGAGAGAGAGAGAGAGAGAGAGAGAGAGAGAGAGAGAGAGAGAGAGAGAGAGAGAGAGAGAGAGAGAGAGAGAGAGAGAGAGAGAGAGAGAGAGAGAGAGAGAGAGAGAGAGAGAGAGAGAGAGAGAGAGAGAGAGAGAGAGAGTAGCTAGTGCGGTGTATTACCCTTGAGAAAGGTCGCAGAACACCAACACTTGTTTACACTGTCCAGAAACAAAACTATCTCCCTCGGGCCATGCTCAGAATGCATGAGGTCCAAGCTGACTCCACCCTTCTTTCGGAGAGGGTAGCCGACAATGTTTATTTAACAATTATTTTTATTGCCGAGACAAATTACGGAGATGAGATGTGATTAGAAAATAATTAGATATAGTATTGAAAGATGATACGTAGTATGGAAGTGAACCAACGAGTCCAAGAAAGGACTGGAGGTAATCCTCACAATTAACTGACAGACGTACCAATAATATGTGAATTATCAAAGTTCTTCTCAAACCTTCGAGACCCTAGATAATCAAGCACTAAATCACAGAGGCACATATGGGCCCATTGGTATACTTGACCAAGAGTCAAGCAGGATCCCGATACGATTCTTACATGAATGTGACATGACGCAGAAGAATACATGACCCAGATAAGAATGTGGTTAAAATTATCCACAGGAAGAACGGAACCGAAGAACCCGTAGGGACATGGAACTGAACCGGGGAAGGACCATCACCAAAACCAACTCATATGTAGAGAGGGAAGGGCAGGGAAGGGGAAGGGAAGGGAAGGGAAGGAAAACCCCCACTCCCTGTAAAAGTAAGCCCCACTCAAAGGGTAAGAAAACCCAGGTGGGGTCTAATGGGGCTCAGGTCCCCAAGCCAGCCCTCCCCCCCAAACCCCGGGAACCTCTATACCAGGTCCTGGGGCCAAATTGTCCTCCAAAGCCCCGGCCTCAAAATCAGAAGACGGGGCAGCCGGAAAACACTAAGGAGGGGGGGGGGATGCCCACTGGTCAGACTGATATGTAACAACTGGAGGAATTGAATCAAATGCCTCCGTCGCCACCCCAGAAGGGGCAACCCCCGAAACTTCCTGAATCTCAGAATCCTCTAAACTTCCCCCCAACCTTCCAGACCACGAAGCCCACAGACACTCCGGTGCCGGAAGCAAGGAGGGGGGGGGGGGGGGACCAGAATGAACCACAGCAGGGGAAGAACGAGGGAGTGCGGACTGAACAAAGGTCGAAACGACCAACACTCCCAAGTCCGGGTCTCTACAAGCAAAGCAGGGTAGCCTCGGGGCATCCAAGGTAGCAATCAACCTAGCATGTTGCAGCAACCTAAATCTAGCACCTGACGCCTGACAGCTGGGTGGACAGCGCTTCAGATTCGTAGTCTTGGGGTTTCGGGTTCAATCCCCAGTAGAGGCGGAGACAAATGGGCAAAATGATTCTTTCACCCTGATGCCTCTGTTACCTAGCAGTAAATAGGTAACCTGGGAGTTAGACAGCTGCTATGGGCTGCTTCCTGGGGGTGGAGGCCTGGTTGAGGACCGGGCCACAGGGACACTAAGTCCCAAAATCCTCTCAAGATAACCTCAAGATAGCATGCAACGCCTGAGCTGCCTGCACCCGGATAGTGTCATCAGTGGTAAAGTGAGTCACAAACAAGCAAAAATGCTCGCAGGACTCCGGGTTGAAAGTGTCACCAACCAAACAGGCAGCATAACGGAGGAAGAAACAATGTGTCGCCCTGAGACAAGGGAACAGAGTAACCCTCAAACTCGCACAAGGAGAGAGGGAGACCCAAGGGTCACATCCATTGAACCCCTTGTGCCTCCGTGGGATTTCCCAGGGCCCTTAGACTGTTATCGCGAAGGGTAAGCCCAGGCAGGGTACTGCTAACCGGCGCCCATATCTATCAAACATACTTCTAAAACTGAACCACCCCCAAGACGTGTCCACTCACGGGGGCCAAGCAAGGGGGTACCACTGAACATAGGAGGTTAAGACACTAAGATAACTGGGGGTAGGGGAACAAAAGCAGACACCCCCACCAGGCACAAACAAAAATGAAAAGAATACCCCTTCAAGAGGACATCGTACCCAGGAGGAAAAAAAGCTGGCCACTGTAATAGGTGAAAACTGCGCCCCTACCAGTGCAAAAACTATCACTTACCCCCAAGGTAAACAATGGAAGGATACTCCCCAACACGCTCGGGGCAGTCAATCACCAAGCAGCAAAAGACCAACAGAGGAAGATCTGTTATAATCTGGAAGAAAATATGATAGTTGATGAAATTGAAAAACCTGACTTTAGGAGAGGACATTATGGCAACCTTAAAAAAATTTTTAGTGAGTATAATTGGACAGACTTGTTGCTAGGCAAGGAAGTGAATGAGATGTATGTCAAGTTTTGTGAAATATATGATAAAAGGCACAAAAAAAATTATACCAAAACAGAGATGCAGAACTAGGAAACAGGATTGGTTCAACAGAAATTGCGAGAGGGCCAGAGACCAAAAGACACAAAAATGGAATCAATACAGGGAAAGGCCAAACCCCCAAACATACCAGCGATACAAAGATGCGAGAAACAACTACACGGCAGTGAGGAGAGAGGCAGAAAGAAATTTTGAAAAAGGGATTGCAGACAAATGTAAAACAGAACCAGGTCTATTCTATAAATTCATAAACAACAAATTGTGGGTAAAGGATAATATTCAGAGGTTGAAAATGGGAAATAGATTCACGGAAAATGAAATGTGTGAAACATTAAACGAAAAGTTCCAAAGTGTGTTTGTACAAAATGAAATCTTCAGGGAACCAGATACAATAAGAATTCCAGAGAACATAAAGCACATAGAGGTGTCTAGAGATGAAGTGGAAAAAATGCTCAAGGAGCTAAATAAGAACAAAGCAGTTGGTCCAGATGGAGCTTCACCATGGGTTCTGAGAGAATGTGCACCTGAGCTCAGCATTCCTCTTCAACTGATTTTTCAGGCATCCCTGTTTACAGGAGTTGTAGCTGATGTGTGGAAAAAGGCTAACATAGTTCCAATCTACAAAAGTGGCAGCAGGGAAGGCCCCCTTAACCCTTAAGCTGCTAAGGGGTCCCGAGGAGATTTACACCCCTGTGCGCAAGAAAACAAAATTCTAAAAAATTATTTTGTCTTCTAAAAATGTTAATTTGTGTTCCCTGAGCATGGGGAAAAAAATCGTAGGTCACATAGTATGGCCGCAATAGGCCGAGGAAGTCTGGTAAAATGTGGAAGTTGACAGAGCGGTCGTCAGAGACCGTCAGCGTCACCCGAGCTGACAGGTGGGAGTTGCCACAAAGATATTATTACCTAATTACTTCAATGTGATTGATTTTTTTAGTTTTTTTGCAGTAATATTATTCAATAGTGTGTAGTGTGATAGATTTATATAATAAATGGGGTGAATCATCGCTATATAGGCATACCTCAGAATGCGAGTTTAATCCGTTCCTGGAGACGCCTCGCCTTCCGAAAACTCGCATTCCGAAGTTAATTTCCCCATAAGAAATAAAGGGAAATGAATTAATCCGTTCCTGACTACCCCAAAAACCCCACATCAAACTAAATTTTTATACCTAATTTACCTAATTCATCTAAATAAACCTACAAAACTATGTTCCAGTTATTACTTACCTTGCTGTCGAGTGCTGTAGGCGTATGGAAGATGGTGAGGAGGGGGGAGGAGGAGAGGAGTTACTGTTTGGAAGGGGAGTCCCCTTCCATAATCACATCAGGCAGTGAGGACCTTTCTGGTGTGCTCTCCCTGGGACGTTTAACCTGAGTGCCACTAGGTCCTGGTTGAGGCTCACTGCTCGATTTCCTCACCACAAATTTGTCCATGGAAGCTTGCTTTTCCCTTCTTCGCAAGCTCTCTCTGTAGTAAGGCATCACATTGTCATTGAAAAGATTAAGACAACGGCCTACTACAGCTTTCTCTGGGTGAGTCTGTTCAATAGTTGTTTGAATCTCTTCCCACATCTGACACACCTTCTTAATTACTGCAGAAGGGACATTCACTGCTGCTGCTGCCACCTCCTCCTCCACTGCAGAATCATTCGCTGCTGTGTTGGCTTGCTGTTCCTGTTGAAGGGCTAGGAGTTCTTCGGTGGTCAGTTCTTCGTTGTGTTCTTCCACCAACTCCTCCACATCATCACCATCCAATTCCAAGCCCATTTGCTGGCCTAGACTAACAATTTCCTCAACAATAGGCGCATCATTTATAGGCTCAAACCCCTCAAAGTCTAGTTCTCTCACACCTTCAGGCCACAATTTTCTCCAGCCAGAGATCAGGGTTCTTTGAGTCACTTCTTGCCAGGCTTTGTCAACGAGTTTTAAAGCACTACAAATGTTAAAATGCTCTCTCCAGAACTCTTTGAGGGTGAGGTTTGTGGCTTCAGTCACTTCAAAACATTTCCGGAAAAGTGCCCTTTCATACAGTTTCTTAAAATTCGCTATGATTTTCTGGTCCATAGGCTGAATTAGAGGAGTGGTGTTAGGAGGAAGGAATTTAACTGTGAGGAATTTATTGTATTGAGGCATCAAATCATCTTCCAAGCCTGGAGGATGAGCAGGAGCATTGTCAAGGAGAAGCACGGCTTTGAGTGGCAATTGTTTCTCCTGCAGATATTTTTCTATGGCAGGGCACAGCACTTCTTTCACCCACTCCGAAAAAATAAGCCTAGTGACCCATGCTTTTTTATTAGACTTCCACATCACACACAAACGGGTTTTCTGCACATTATACTGTTTGAAAACCCTTGGATTTTCAGAATGATACACTAGCAAGGGTTTAATTTTCAAATCGCCACTCGCATTTGAACACAGCACAAGCGTACACCTATCTTTCATAGGCTTGTGTCCAGGCAAGGATTTTTCCTCCTTGGTAATGTATGTCCTCTTAGGCATTCTTTTCCAAAACAGTCCTGTTTCGTCACAATTAAACACTTGTTGCGGTAGGTATCCCTCAGCCTGTGCAAACTCTTTAAATTCGTCAATAAATCGTCCAGCGGCTGGTTTGCCTGAGCTGGCTGCCTCCCCATGCCTTGTAATACTATGGATACCACTTCTCTTTCTAAATTTTTCAAACCAGCCCCTGCTTGCCTTAAACTCTTTCTTATCTGCATCACTCGTTGCAGGGGTCTTCTTTAGAAGGTCTTTGTGCAACACCCTGGCTTTCTCACAAATAATGGCCTCCGAAACACTATCACCCCTCAACTCCTTGTCGTGTATCCAAATTAATAACAACTTCTTCAAGTATTTGTGGTCTTTGTGCTGTTAATGTTCTTACTCCTTTTGCCACATTAGCACTCATAATCTTATTTTTCTTCTTAAGTATAGTGCATATTGTTGATGTGGCTTTGTTGTACTGCCTACAAAGTTCAACAACACGTGTACCGTTCTCATGCTTCCGAATGATCTCTTGTTTCTCCTCTATTGTCATCCTCACATGAGCTTTCTGGCCTTTATCCTTACCACTGGCTTTCTTGGGACTCATGGTGAGATATATAATAACAAATTGTATAGACAAATCACCAAAAATCCAACAAAACACTGAAAATCCGCGAGAAGAATTGATGTGGGGGTAGTCACTGAGCGCGAGACAATGGTAAACTGAGGGGCAGCGGGGCAGAGGGGCGACGATCGCCGAACCACCACGCGCTAGGTCGGCCTGTACGCGTATCAACAAACTCGCGTCCCGAAGTAACCATCGCCTTCCGAGACAAATTTTTGGAGTAAATACTGCTCGCCTTCCGAAAACCTCGCATACAGGGACAATCGCATTCCGAGGTACCACTGTACTCAAAAGTATGGTGTGCATATTAGTGATTCAATTATTATGTTCATAAAACAATAAACAAATAGTTTTACTGTTATTACACTGTATACGTAGGTTATATATAAGTATCTGCATGTTTTATTCACCATAATGAACCACTAAGGGTACATTAGTATTATGAGTCGAACAGCAACGTGGAGTGACCGCCACACACCAGCCAGCCACTCCCTCAACAACGCCTCACTCGTCTACTTTCTCCTCCCACCGTCCTGTTATTTATTTAATTTACTATATACAGACGTTATATATAAGGATCTACATGTTTTGTTCAACACAACTGTGCAACTAAGCTGATATAGTTAGTTCAGGCACCAAGAGATGTCGCTACACAAAGTCAGCTGGCGGCTACCTCCCTCACTCATTCAAGGTCAGGTGCACTAAAATTTCTCCCCCAACAATACTGTTTGCAGTTTTGTTACACTATATACACTCTCTTATAAATAAATAAGTATATACATTTGTGTTCACCATAGAGAACCACTGAGCTGGTATAGTGAATGCAGACAATAACAGGTGACCACACAGTCAATAAACGATGCTATCTCCTTCCGTCCCTCAGCACTACTCCTCTCACAGCGCTAATTATCACAACAATCCTGCTATTATCACAATCCTGGTCATTTTTATCACAGTCAGGGGTCATCTGTAATACTGTCATCGCTAAATAATAGAAGTTACATATTTATTTTGACATTTTTAGGTGATGCTGTGGTCACAAGCTGAACAGTAATGCTGTTATCTCATGCTGTGTGCACCAGCCTTGGTTGCTCCCACAGTACTGTGGCTCTCACACCGGAGAATATTGCCCACGATTTTTTTTTATACATGGCATCTCTTTACAAGAGCCCTGAGGAAGCTAATGTTAACCCTGTGTAGCCGCGGGCCATTTGAATCGTGCCTGGCACCCTGACCTGTATATATTATAGTCCTGTATCATTGACAATTGTAATACAGAGCACCACTGGGTTTCCGAACCCCTTGGGGACGAGACCCGTCGGTTAACATGTAAGTTCGTAAACGAGAAATAGAGAAAAAAAATAAATTAAAAATGTAAAAAAAAAAAAAACCAGCGTTGAATGTAATGAAACGCCATTTTCTGGGTGAGTCCCGGAGGCTCCCCGGAGCTATCCCAGGCTGATATGCTAATGTCAGACTTTGGCATCAGTCATGTGTATGGAGTTCTTAGGCCTACCGGGGACCACGGCCAGAACCGGGCCCCCTCAGAGAGGCAAGGGGAGCAATGGCCTATAGAAGCCCCCGTGTAGTTGGAAGCATTCTATGTCTGCCATCGACCGGAACAGGCACCCAGAAAGGTAAGCGCCCCAAAACAAACCCCTATTCTGGTTAAAATTGCTACCTAAAACCGAACTAGTGGATAGAACTCCCCAACCGAAAACAAGCAAACTAGTGTGACGTCACACACTGCCGCGCCGCTGTCTGCGCAGCTCCCCCCTCCCCGGGAGGGGGAAGGGGGAGCCCCAGACCCCCCGCGCCGGCTACCCACACCTCAGTTCTTGAGGCTGGATGTCAAAAACGCGAAAAACCGCCGACCGGAGGGAGGGAGGGATGCCGGGGAGCCTCCGGGACTCACCCAGAAAATGGCGTTTCATTACATTCAACGCTGGTTTTCTGGGGGGAGCCCCGTCGGCTCCCCGGAGCTAACTACCCACAGACAGAAAAAGAGGGACTTACCCGGGAGGCGGTCGTCGCTCACCCCTCAACTCGAAGCCGAGACAACTGACTGCAACCGCCGACCCAAAGCAACACAGGCCCGACGAGGCCCAGGGACATTCACAAGGTAACGAGCAGCCAGGACCCTGTTCGACCGCCAAAATCCCCGCGCCCGAATATCAGACCAAGATATATTCCCAAAGACGGCAGCAAGAGCCGCGAACTTACGAACGTCATGGGCACGGGGATAGACCGCAGGCTGGCTGGACCTAATAACCCTGCGGACGACCTGAGAGACCCGAACCCGCGAACAGGGAAGAAGGGAAACCGGATCAACCCACAGCGCGTCCCCGGACACAGAAGCTGTGGCGCGCAAATAACGGCGAAGCGCCGCAACCGGACACAAAACATGATGCACCCCCGGCCTGACCAACCAAGCATCAACCACCCATGGACCCCTCCGGAACGCAGCAGTCTCATTCTTCGCCAGAAAAGAAGGAGACGGCTGCAAACGAACAAAACTATCACCACGACCAAAAGAGCAGAAACCCCTGCGCCGGAGGAGAGCATGAAGCTCCCCTACCCGACCCCCAGAGGCCAAAGCCAACAAGAAAAGTGCCTTGGAAAAACAATCCTGGACCGAAGGGGCCACAACGAAACGAGGAGATGAAAGGAAAGCGAGCACTCTGTCCAAAGACCAGGACGGCTCAGGCGACGCATGAGCAGGCCGGAGGTGAAACAATGCACGAGACAGCTTGCGAAACGGCGCAGACGTAACATCGATACCGAAAGCAAGCTGAAGCGGCTCCGCCAGCGCCGCACGATACGAAGCGACAGTGTTAGGCATAAGATGACGGTCCTGAAACAACCACGAGAGGAAGGACAAGACCACCCGAACAGACAAGGAGCTAACACGACGAAGACGCAAAAAGAAACGGAAGGACCGCCAGGAAACTTCATACTGCCTCCGAGAAGAAGCCCTCAGGTGGGACACCAACAAGGAGGCCACCTGATCACCATACAGATGATGATAGACTCGAGTCAAAAAAACCATACGCGAAGACTCGAGGAGAAGATCGAACCAGCTACGTGACGTACCGGCCCGATCTGCTGAAAGAGGCGGAGCTGCGGGAAAACCCTCGGGTTCGGACACCGAGTAACCAGCGCCTGAAACCAAGGCTGAGGCGGAGCTGCGGGAAAACCCTCGGGTTCGGACACCGAGTAACCAGCGCCTGAAACCAAGGCTGAGCCGGCCACCAAGGGGCCAGAAGGACAACTCTCCCCCGGTAAGCCTCTAAGCGAGTCAGGACCTGGAGCAACAGCCGAACCGGGGGAAAGAGGTACAGGAACCCCCACCTCGACCAGTCGAGCCGAAAGGCATTGACCCCGACGGCCTCGCAATCGGGGAAGGGCACCGCATAAACGGGAAGACGCCGCGACCACGCCGACGCGAAGAGGTCCACCTCGGGGCGCCCGAACGTCTGGCAAAGCCAATGGAAGGACTCGTCGTCGACCGTCCACTCCGTGGAGAGGGGAACGAAGCGAGACAGGGCGTCGGCCAAGACGTTGGACACGCCCCGTACGTGAACCGCCAGGAGAGCCAAACCCCGAGAACTCAGCAGACGAGTCACCCGAAGCGACCAACCCCAAAGAGACAAGGACCGCATCGAACCCCCGCGGTTCAGGCAATAAACCACCGGAGAGCAGTCCGAATGGAGCCGAATCGTCAATCCGCGGGCCACCCGAATCCTCCCCAGAGCAAACCACACTGCCGCGAACTCCCGCACCGTACTGTGAGCTCGACGGAAGGACGGATCCCAACACCCCTGGCCGGCCTGGTGAGCACTGGTCACAAAACCCCAGCCGAGAGACGACGCATCCGTGTACACATCGAGCGAGGGCTCGGGTAGGCGCCAAGGCACTGAACCCCGAAAAACCCGAAGAGGAAGCCGGTGACGCAGCAACCGACGCAAGTCCCCCGGGGGTCGAACTCTGCGATCGCGAGAGAGGCGGAAGGGGGAACCCCGAAGGAACCAGAACAGCCGTCGAAGCCAAACCCGACCCGGCGGGTAGACCACCATCGCGAAGTTCAGGCTCCCGCACAGCCCCTCGAGCAACCGCCGGGTGACCCGAGGGCCCTCCAGAAACAGACGAAGGCGGGACCGCAGCCGCAGGAGAGACACCGGAGGGAGAGACAAGGAGGCGGTTCGAGAGTCCCACACGAGACCCAGCCAAGTCCGAACCTGAGAGGGAACCAGATGGGACTTCCTCCAGTTCACCAAGAACCCGAACCCGGCGAGCTGGGAAAGAACCAAATCCCTGGCTAGCAAGCAAGCTGACTGGCTGGGAGCCCAAACCAGCCAGTCGTCGAGGTAGGCCAACACCCGAACACCTAGGAGACGCAAACGAGCCACCACAACCCGTGTAAGGCGTGTGAACACGCGAGGTGCCAGGTTCAACCCGAACGGGAGACAACGAAAGCGGTAACTCAGACGCCCCACTACAAAACCGAGCCAGTCCCTGAACCGCGGATGAATCGGGACATGCCAATAAGCGTCCCGGAGGTCCAGGGACACCATCCAAGCTCCCGGCTCCAAGAGGAGCCGAACCTGAGACAGCGTAGTCATCCGAAAGGAGGGGCAATGAACCCAGGGGTTCAGACGGGACAAGTCCAGAATGAACCGCAGGTCCGCGCAGTCCCGTTTCGGAACCGGAAACAGACGGGAAACCCATCTGAGGGACGACGTCGTTTCGACGACGCCCAAGCGTACCCACTCCAAGACGACTCGACAGAGCGCAGGGGAAGAAGCCTGCCCTGCCAGCCCCGACCCCCTAAAGGGGGGAGGGGCCACCCAACGCCACCGCAGGCCGCGAGACACGACCCGAAAGGCCCACAAATCGTGGGACCAGGCGCGAGCGAACAGCGCGAGCGAACAGCGCAAGCCGCCCCCCCATCGCCCCATCAAAGGGGCAAACCGCGAAAGGGCCGGCGACCCTTGCGAGACCCAGAATCCCGCACAGCGCGAACACCGTGCCGACCAGACGAGAGAGGGTCCGCAGGAGGAGCCAACCCCAAACCTGACACCAGAGGCCTACCACGACGAGAGGAACCCCGAGCCCTGGCACGACCTTTCCGGGAAGACCCACCCCGGGACCCCCGGAAAACCAACAAGTCCGACATCGGACGACAAGCCGCCGACGCAGCCTGAATAAACTGCGCCACGGCCGACTCCCCAAACAGGAGAGGACAAAAAGGTGAAGAACGCCTAAGAGCCAGAGCCCAAGCAGATTCCACTGAGGAACCCAGCACCGCCTGCCGACACGCGAGACGGGAAGCATAGAACAGGGAAACCGCATCCCGCAAAATTGGCGTGAACAGCTTCAACAAGGCAGCCGACGAACGCGCAGCCGAGGACAAGGTGCCGGACCCCGGGACGGACCCAAGCGTCCCCACATCCTCCACGAGCCAATCCGAAGACAGCTCCAAGAGGGAAAAGAACCGCAAGGCCGAACACAAAAGGCCCCGAGCGCGCAAGTCCTCCGCCACGAGCGCCGCCGAAAGGGAGGGAACCTGCACATGGAGCTGAATAACGCCCACATCGCGGGGAAGGGCAGGGGCAAACAAGCACTCATTCAGGTACTCAAGATCACCCCCAGGAAAACCTGAAGCACCGTGGAAGCTTCCCGCCACTCCAGCGTGCGGGAACGACAGAAGGAATGCCAGGAATCCAGACCAAACAAGGGGCAGTCTGCTAGCCAGGACGACTCCGGAACCTCGTAACGGAGCCAGAAAGGGAACGAAGTCCCAAACCTGAACGTGGACGGATCCATTTCCAAGGCATAATCCGGGTCACGCAGGAGGTAAGCTGCAAAGGCCGCTCGCACCACACCAGGTTGGATGCGATAAGCCGAAAACCTCCGGAAGGACGGAACCGACGTACCCGGGGGAACACGGAACCGTACCCGGGGAGGGGCCGATACCAAATCCAACTCGTACGCAGAGGGGGGGAAAGAAAACCCCACTCCTTGTAACAATAAGCCCCGCTCAGTGGGAAGAAAAACCCAGGCGGGGTCCAGCGGGGCCCAAGGCCCCCAAGTCAGCCCCTCCCCAGCCTCGAGGTCCGTCACCACAGGACCCGAGGCCGAGTCCTCTCCCCAAGCCCCGACCCCACAAGACAAGGACGGAGCAGCCGGAAAAGCTGGAGGAAGGGGGGCCCACTGGTCAGACCCTGAAGCTTCGGCCGGGAGACAAGACTCGAATGCCTCTGCCGCCCCCCCGGAAGGGGCAACCCCCGAAGCTGCCCGAGTCTCGAGATCAAGTAACCCCTGCTCCGACCCCGAAACCCTCAGACGCTTCGGGGCCGGAAGCAGGGGCGGGGGACCAGAACGAACAGAAGGGGAAGGACGAGGAGGTGCGGACTGAACCAGGATCGAAGCGACCCCCACCCCCAAGTCCGGGTCTCGAAAAGCAAAGCGAGGCAGCCCCGGGGCATCCGGGGAAGCAACCAACCGAGCGCGTTGCAACAGACGAAACCTAGACTGCAACGCACGTGCCGCCTGTACCCGAATAGAATCATCAGAGGATTGGGTAAATTGAGTCACAAGCAAGCAGCAACACTCACAGGACTCAGGGTCGAAAGTATCACCGACCCAACAGGCAGCGTGGCAGAGGCAAAAACAATGAGGGTCACCCTGAGACAAGGGGACCGAGCAACCCTCAAACTCGCACACAGTGAGTGGGGACTCCGGGGTCGCATCCATCGGACCCACGCGCCCCCTAGGGGATTCCCAGGGTCCTGAGCGTTTACTTTAAGAGGACTCGCGCTCAGGTAGTCCCAGGCAGGGTGCCGCAAACTGGCGCCCAAAACTACCAAGCAAACTTCTAAAGCTGAACCCCAGGGACGTGTACACTCACGGGGACCTTGCAGAGGGCGCCACCGAGGAGAACAGTGGAAGGGCAAACAAACTGAATAAAATGACAGAACCCCCCACCAGGCAAAAACAAAAAGAAAAACAAAACCCCGCAAGAGGACAGCGAACCCCAAGGAACAGAGCCGGCCGCGATGTCGGGAAATACAAGCTGAGCAGCACCCTGCGCCCCTACCAGTGCAAACTGCCTCTTACCTGCCGGTAACAAGGGAGAACAGAACACCCAAGAGCCCAACAGGCGGCCGAAAAACCGAAAGGTAAAACGGACCAGCAGAGGCAGACCCCGAGGAGCCTGTGGAAGGTAGCCCCAAGCCCCAAGGGCAGTACTTACAGGGCACCTAGGGAAGGCAGCCCTAGGCGCATGCAGCCCGAGTACTGAAGACAACTCCTGGCTCTCGCACCCACAAAACTAACACCACACGCAAAGCACAGTGCAGTAGCGACACCGGAGCCAGAGCACACGACCATCGCCTATAGCATCAGCCTCAAGAACTGAGGTGTGGGTAGCCGGCGCGGGGGAGCTGCGTAGACAGCGGCGCGGCAGTGTGTGACGTCACACTAGTTTGCTTGTTTTCGGTTGGGGAGTTCTATCCACTAGTTCGGTTTTAGGTAGCAATTTTAACCAGAATAGGGGTTTGTTTTGGGGCGCTTACCTTTCTGGGTGCCTGTTCCGGTCGATGGCAGACATAGAATGCTTCCAACTACACGGGGGCTTCTATAGGTCATTGCTCCCCTTGCCTCTCTGAGGGGGCCCGGTTCTGGCCGTGGTCCCCGGTAGGCCTAAGAACTCCATACACATGACTGATGCCAAAGTCTGACATTAGCATATCAGCCTGGGATAGCTCCGGGGAGCCGACGGGGCTCCCCCCAGAAAAAAATACAAAAAATTTACGGAAAAACTCTAGGGAAAAATCGACAGGTTCATAGCGTAAATGCGACCATATTTTGTTTGTACTCACCAATAAGTGAAGTCCTGATCCGCTTTATAAAAGTCCTTAATTGTTCTTAGCTGATTATTAAGACGTCTGGCAAACATCCTCTGGATGTTTCCTGCCAGCCTGCAAGAATATCCTGCCAGCCAGCCAGTCTGCCAGCCAGCCTGCCAGTCAGTCTGCCAGCCAGCCTGCCAGTCAGTCTGCCAGCCAGTCTGCCAGCCAGCCTGCCAGTCAGTCTGCCAGCCAGCCTGCCAGTTAGTCTGCCAGCCAGTCTGCCAGCCAGCCTGCCAGTCAGTCTGCCAGCCAGCCTGCCAGTCTGCCAGCCAGTCTGCCAGTCTGCCTGCCTCACTCTCTGCCTGCCTCCCTCCCTGCCATCCTGCTAACGGGTCGAGTGTGTTAGGCTTAAAATTCGGGAGTGAGCCGGTCTCTCCCCCACCACCGACAAACCCACCCCCCTTTACATCCCATACTCTCTCTTAAAGGTCACAGGGTTCAACCATATGACTATTACTGCCTCCCTCACTCGTTGGCCAGGCCTTGAGCTGAGAGGATGTGCGTGCCTCCTCTCCCTCTTTGGGTTCAGTCCCTCGTCCCCAACCTTGTGCTGTGATCGCCGGGGTTGTATTGTCACAATACTACTGTGCTGCTGAGTGTTCCAACACTGTTGCATAAGTCACTAGTATCAAAGGAACCCTAGAGTGAACTAGGGAGTGGCGCCTGAGGCTTGGAGGCAGGCTAGCCTGCCCCCTCCGCTCCCTTAGGGGAAGCCTTCCAAACATTTGCATTTAATGCATTGCTGGTGCTAATAACACAGCATCGCCTGTACAGTGTACCTGGGACTCACTGTAAGACTCTAGCAAGAACCACAGGGCATCTACAGCTTCAGGCACCAAACAGCAAGGAGAGTTGTGGGATTGTAATCTGTCCCCCACGGTCCTCTGACCCTTGCGGTTAGAGCGCTGACCCAACGGTCCCCCCTATCCCTTCCCTGGCAGGAGGTTGACAGCCGCCAACACTACAATGATGCCAGCTTTGTACAGAGCAACTGTACATTCCTAGTTATAAGACTTATCTTCCCCACTTTCTCTTATTCTTCTCATTTCGCCATTTCAACAGGTCAAGTGGAACGGTCCAGTGGCCCATGCGGCTACCTGTAAAATCTGGGGGGCCACTTGACTTGGGCATCTGTTCACCCTTGTAGCAGGGTTAGGCTGTCTTAGGGGACATTCTATCCACACATAGGAGAATAAGTCACTGAGCGCTACCCTCTGCGAGTCCCAACCAACCAAGTGGAATATCCAAGTGTTTATCCAAGTCGTCTGAGCACACTCAAACCCACTGAGAGTGCTCTACCCCTCAGAGCAGGTTTATGACTGTTGGCGCTGATGACTGGTAGGGCTTGCTGCTTGCCCTGCCATTTGTCATGTTATTCATCATCACATGGTTATAAATGGTATTAACCAGGTATCGGACGATATTATTTCAAATTAATGTCACCTGAAGAAGCAGTAATGGAGGAGGCAGCTGCCGGGCCATCAGGGCTCCCCCCCACCATGACCAGTGACACTGTCACCCCACCACCCAGTGATGGGTTTATGACCGTGTTAAGTAAAAATCAGAGAAGGAAACTAAGGCGTGGTGAACAACAGGGTGGACGACGTCCGCTAGCACCAAAGACAGAGTACACGCGCCTGGCCTTCCCTACAGGCACGAGTGTAGCTGACAAGATTGTTTGGAGCAAGGCACTGAGCAAGGCGTTCGAACCTGGCTCTGTAGACCTCCTACGTCCACATCTCAACTCCCCATATGTGTACGTTTCAAGACAGAATAAGCAAGTTGTGGGTGCTCTTCAGCAAGGAACAATAGGTGGTATAAAGTTCTCTCTTCAAGATAACCCATTGCGAAACAAGAAGATGGATGAATACCTAGTCTACAGATACCATCACGAGTATCCACTAGAGTGGGTCTATCAATTAGACGGGGTTCACAAAGCAAGAAGATTGACCAAAAATGGTAAACCCACCAATCAAATAGTCATAATCTGGAAGAAGCATGATCCGCCACCTAAAAAGTATTGGTTTGGTGGGGAGTTTGCACCCCCCAGCACGTTCAGGGTGTGGTAGCCGAGCCCTGTGGAGTGTTACGAGTGCTGTGGCAGTGGCCACATAGCTAAGCACTGCTGGTGCTCCACACCCAGGTGTGCTCTCTGTTCCGGTGATCACCCACTGAAGAACTGTCCGTATAAGAAGACCAGAGAACAAAGAAAACTGGAACAGGAGCAACAGAACACTGTAACAGAAGCAGGGCAACAACCTGAAACTGTGACTCCAACTAAACCGCCGCTGAGGTGTTTCAGATGTGGTATGGAGGGAGTCACCATCTGGCACTCAGACTGTACCAAACGGCCAGCCTCCCTTGGCACAAGGAGGCAAGTGCCCGATACTCAACAAGTGTCTACTGATGCCGGCTCTAGTACTGTTGACCCACCCCATAACGGTGACAGTACCAATAACGCCCCTGACAACACACAACAGTCTGAGATAACAGTTAAAGGACAGTTGGCAGCCTTGCAAGCGCAGGTAGCAGAACTGACTGGAATTATACAGACGCTACGTCAGGCTCCTTCACAAGAGATACAGCAGCCTCCATGCAGCTGTGTCACAGCCGTGGCCCGCGCTGGTAAAGGTTCCTGTGGTGGTGGTGACAGCGGCGGCGGCAGCAGCGATGTCGTCAGTCAACTCAGGGATGACAACAGTGATAGTGACACAGAAACATTAACTGGAAAAGGAAGTCGACCTGCATCAGAATATTTTAAAATGATTCATGTCCTTAAGGAATGCGCTCAAGCCAAGTACGAGAATGAAAAAGATAATATTCTGCGTGACAGTAATTATGCCCTACGACTTACAGAGAGCATTCACTCGCGGACCATCCCGAGTTACTCAGTGATCAAGAATCTGATGATGTCACCAGATGTTTCTGACGACACCAAACGCCAGGTTGGTGTGGCTCTTTACGTCGTAGAGTCAGTTATTGACACATTGTGCAAGTGGGACAAGGACAACAATGGGACCACCAGTCCCAGGGAGGAACAACACCAAGACGATGGCTGCTGTTGACACAAGGATCATTAGGTTTCTCAGTTGGAACATTCGTAGCATCAACAAAAGACTGAATGATCTAATTGCACATGTTACTAGTAACAACATAGATATAATTGCTATACAGGAGCCCTACACGTCCAACATGATAAACAAAACCCCACCAAAGATCAGAGGGTATGCATCCTATAATAACAGTAACGCCACAGGCCTATTAACATACGTCAGAAGTGATTTACCGCACATTCTTGTGAGCACGTCACACAGTGTACACACACAGTACCATCACTTTCATGTACAAACTACAGCAGGCCACTTCTCATTCCTCAATGTATATGCCAGAAGCCAGAAACTCAATGTAGCATTGTTCCCGGATCTAGACAATCATGGGACAATATACATGGGAGATTTTAATGCTAGACATATTACGCTGGGAGACATTACTAACAACGATAATGGATGCAAATTTATAAAATATGTTCATGACAACAGATTAACCGTGTATACTACGGATACCCAAACTCATTTATTGGGAGGCAGACTTGATTATGTAATGGGTAGAAACCTTGTGCAAGATAGGATGGAATGTTCGTTGGTAAATCACTTGGTTAGTGATCACTATGCAGTTTCTGCTTCCTATGAGGTACAGTGTGATGTACCTAATAGGCATCAGAGACGGAAAATGAATATTCCATATGGCTTGCATGACCACTTTATTAATTGTATTTCAAAATGGTATCAAGATTACACAATAACGAATGTACAAGCCTTCTCCAGAGATCTCGTTGATACGATTACTACCTACTATGACACATGGGTGTGTTGGGGAACAGGTCGAAAGCCTAGCAGAAGTGGGCAACACCTACCACCACCCAAGTGGGTCCTTGACCCCGTATTTGTTAAAGAATATGAACGAGTAAAGCAACTTGGAGATACGTACAAACGAACCAAAGCACAAGGTGACTTGCATGCATTTCTAGTTGCAAATAGAGAGGTGAGAGACATGAGCAACGTCATACGTAATAAACATTGGGAAGAGTTTCTACAAAGTATAAATGAGCAAACAACACTTGTTGAAGTTTGGGAAAAGATATGAAAAATCTCTAGAAGCAGCCCAACCAAACCACTGCACCACAGCCCACTAGAACAAGCAAACATCCTCCTTGATCAATGGGCACTAACATCGAGCTACGACTCACTCCCAATTAACATACAGCACAAACTTGATGACACACGCCCCAACAGACAACGAACCATCAATCTTGCCTGTACAGCTATCGACGTGTCGGACCTTAATGATGTAACTGAATGGGAATTAAATCATGCACTAAAGATGGGAAAATCAACTGCTCCTGGAGAGGATGGTATTACTTACAGTCTACTGAGATTAGTCTCACACGTACCAGGTAATCCATTATTAGTGTTGTACAGAATGAGTTTACGTGAAGGAGTATTACCTGATGCTTGGACAAAGAGTGTCATTGTTCCCATCCCCAAACCACACTCAGATAATTATAGACCCATATCTCTAACATCGTGTGTTTGCAAAGTGCTTGAACGTATTGTTCTTAACCAGCTCATGTATCGTATACAGGGGCACCTGTCACCCCAACTGTTTGGATTTATGCCTGGGCTCAGTACACAACACTGTTTTGCTGAGTACTTCGCACATATTGAAGCTTCCCCTCAAACAGTCTTCATCGACCTAGCAGCAGCTTTTGATACAGCAAACAGAGAAATCATACTGGAACAGCTTGCCGAGCTGGAAATACAAGGAAAATTACTGAAATGGATAAAGGGCTATTTGTCTAATCGAACAGCATATGTTTTGTTTAATGGTGTTAAAAGCACAGAGAGCAAACACTTTGAACTGGGAACTCCACAAGGAGGGGTCCTCAGCCCCTTGTTGTTCAACGTTCTGATGCATAAACTTATTAAAGATCTTCCAACTAATAATGAAGACACTGTCATTTGTTATGCTGATGATATATGTTTACAGGCTGCCTCCGAGCCTAGAATGCAAGTTCTGCTCGACGCTTTTGCTACTAGAGCTGAGGAATGTGGCCTCCTTATCTCTGTACAGAAAACTCGTGCCCTCATTCCATGTGGTATTCCATCACCCAATTATCATATAGATGGGCGAGCACTTGAGAACTGCGAGTCTTACAGATACCTTGGTGTCCCCATTAACGACCCTGGGTACCTTTCTTCTCTCAAGAGGAGACTTTGGGAGAGATTAAAGCCCTTGCGGGTCCTTGTTGGTGTCTATCATGGACTTAACTTGAGACTTGCTAAAATGTTTTATGTATCATTTATACGCTCTGTGATTGACTACAATGCTCTACATCTCACACTGTATACTGACAAAGAGCTGAAATCTCTTGAAACCTTGCAAAATGAAGCTATGCATCTCATCCTTGGGGCTCCAAAGTCCACGAGAATAGTTAATATGAGAGCAGAGTTAAAATTACCTACCATAAGTGAGAGAATTTTGTCTATTAGCACAGTTTTTGGCGTGAAGGCATTGAGTAGATCTAGACAACACATGAAGTTTCAAGCTAAACTTTCTAATATGCTGCACTCACCTGAGGTCTATAAAAGAAGAACGAAATCTGATTATGTAAATTGGTTCTACAAGGTAGCCAACTCCATCAAAATATTAAATATGTACCCAACTCAACTAATGATTAATCAGCCAATTACTCCATGGGATAACTGGGATCTATCAGTTGATTTTGTAAATGCGCCCAAGAAAGATAGTGTGCACACTACATTATTAAAACAGTTAACACTGAAAAGCATCACTGAAAGTACTCAGAGTATGGGTAACGATGTTTATCAGTGCTATACCGATGGCTCTGTAGAAGGAGGTGGACGATGTACCGGATGTGCATGTAACATATTTGAACAATCTTCTCTCGTGCATACAGCAATGAAGCGCGTCAATGACTGGGCAAGTACAACTCAAACCAAACTTGCAGGCATATACCTTGCCACTGAATTTTTAAAAGACAAAGGCAGTGGACTTATATACTGTGACTCGCAGAGTGCACTCCTGGCACTGAATGCACATAGTAGTGACACCCAGAAAATAGTCAGTGATATTCGAATGAATGTTTTAGCTGCTAAAGAAAACAGATTTGAGATTAAATTCCTATGGATACCATCACATGTTGGCATCTCAAGGCATGACACTGTTGATATGCTTGCTAAGACAGCCTGCAGAAAACCAGTGGTAGAAATTGATATGGGTGTTTCATTAGCAGTGACAAAGAGAATACTTAAACAAATATCTAATGAAAATCTCACCGACCTAACAAATTCACAAAGACCTGAAAGTTGTAGCATCAAATATTATGATAGATATCGTGAGGAGGCATTCACATATGGGACTAATAGAACAAGAACCCGGCAATGTGATGTTATAGTGGCCAGAATACGCCTGGGATATAGACTTATCTGGCAGCTTTCTCAAAACCCAAATGTCGAGTACACAATGTGTCAACTTTGTGAAAGAGAAAACATGCACACTCTTGAACATTATATTGTAGAATGTCCCATATTGACTGACTTTCGCCCTCCTGGGCTAAGGTATGCTGAACTCTGTAATTACTATATGAGTACTGGAACACTTGATGATATATTGGACTTGTATCCAAGATTGACCATGTAATATATCATTTATTCAATGTATATATATGATATAACTATATAACCTGAGCTTGTAAAAGCACCTACATCACCTTCAGTGATTAAGTGCTTAATTGCACACTAGTTTCTTTATCAGCTATCTCACCCTGTCAGAGTAAATGAAACAGATGTATGTGAATGCATGTGTGTGTATATATGTATGTATATGTATGGGTATAAAGTATATATGGAAGCTGATCAGAATTACATTTCACCTTTGTGAATGTACATTAATGACACTATGTAAAAGACACATCTAACACTTTATGTAGGGCATACGTAAATCTGTGTATCTATGTATTTACGTATGTAGGTTAGCTTAGCATTTTAAAAGCACCGAATCACCTTCTGTGGTTGAGTGTTCAATAAACCCTTGAACTCTATGTTTAACATTTCTCTAACCCTGTCCATGGAGGACAGAAGAAAATGTATATATGCTGGTTAGCATTGTAAATGTGTGGCCACGTCTGTGGTAGAAAGAAAAAAAAAAAAAAAAAAAAACTGCCTCCCTGCTTGCCATTCAGCCTGCATCCCTCTCTGTCTGCCATGCAGCCTGCCTGTCATACAGCCTGTCTCCCTCTGCCTGCCATCCAGCCTGCCATCCAGCCTGCCTCCCTCTCTGCCTGCCATCCAGCCTGCCTCCCTCTCTGCCTGCCATCCAGCCTGCCTCCCTCTCTGCCTGCCATCCAGCCTGCCTCCCTCTCTCCCTGTCATCCAGCCTGCCTCCCTCTCTGCCTGCCATCCAGCCTGCCTCCCTCTCTGCCTGCCATCCAGCCTGCCTCCCTCTCTGCCTGTCATCCAGCCTGCCTCCCTCTCTGCCTGCCATCCAGCCTGCCTCCCTCTCTGCCTGCCATACAGCCTGCCTCCCTCTCTGCCTGCCATCCAGCCTGCCTCCCTCTCTGCATGTCATCCAGCCTGCCTGCCTCTCTGCCTGCCATCCAGCCTGCCTCCCTCTCTGCCTGCCATCCAGCCTGCCTCCCTCTCTGCCTGCCATCCAGCCTGCCTCCCTCTCTGCCTGCCATCCAGCCTGCCTCCCTCTCTGCCTGCCATCCAGCCTGCCTCCCTCTGCCTGCCTCCCCCTCTGGCTGCCATCCAGCCTGCCTCCCTCTCTGCCTGCCATCCAGCCTGCCTCCCTCTGCCTGCCTCCCCCTCTGGCTGCCATCCAGCCTGCCTCCCTCTCTGCCGGCCGTCCAGCCTGCCTCCCTCTCTGCCTGCCATCCAGCCTGCCTCCCCCTCTGGCTGCCATCCAGCCTGCCTCCCTCTCTGCCTGCCATCCAGCCTGCCTCCCTCTCTGCCTGCCATCCAGCCTGCCTCCCTCTCTGCCTGCCATCCAGCCTGCCTCCCTCTGCCTGCCATCCAGCCTGCCTCCCTCTCTGCCTGCCATCCAGCCTGCCTCCCTCTGCCTGCCATCCAGCCTGCCTCCCTCTCTGCCTACCATCCAGCCTGCCTCCCTCTGCCTGCCATCCAGCCTGCCTCCCTCTCTGCCTGCCATCCAGCCTGCCTCCCTCTCTGCCTGCCATCCAGCCTGCCTCCCTCTGCCTGCCATCCAGCCTGCCTCCCTCTCTGCCTGCCATCCAGCCTGCCTCCCTCTCTGCCTGCCATCCAGCCTGCCTCCCTCTCTGCCTGCCATCCAGCCTGCCTCCCTCTCTACCTGCCATCCAGCCTGCCTCCCTCTCTGCCTGCCATCCAGCCTGCCTCCCTCTGCCTGCCATCCAGCCTGCCTCCCTCTGACTGCCATCCAGCCTGCCTCCCATCCAGCCTGCCTCCCTCTCTACCTGCCATCCAGCCTGCCTCCCTCTGCCTGCCATCCAGCCTGCCTCCCTCTCTGCCTGCCATCCAGCCTGCCTCCCTCTCTGCCTGTCATCCAGCCTGCCTCCCTCTCTGCCTGCCATCCAGCCTGCCTCCCTCTGCCTGCCATCCAACCTGCCTCCCCCTCTGGCTGCCATCCAGCCTGCCTCCCTCTCTGCCTGCCATCCAGCCTGCCTCCCTCTCTGCCTGTCATCCAGCCTGCCTCCCTCTCTGCCTGCCATCCAGCCTGCCTCCCTCTGCCTGCCATCCAGCCTGCCTCCCTCTCTGCCTGCCATCCAGCCTGCCTCCCTCTCTGCCTGCCATCCAGCCTACCTCCCTCTCTGCCTGTCATCCAGCCTGCCTCCCTCTCTGCCTGCCATCCAGCCTGCCTCCCTCTCTGCCTGCCATCCAGCCTGCCTCCTTCTCTGCCTGCCATCCAGCCTGCCTCCCTCTCTGCCTGCCATCCAGCCTGCCTCCCCCTCTGGCTGCCATCCAGCCTGCCTCCCTCTCTGCCTGCCATCCAGCCTGCCTCCCTCTCTGCCTGTCATCCAGCCTGCCTCCCTCTCTGCCTGCCATCCAGCCTGCCTCCCTCTGCCTGCCATCCAGCCTGCCTCCCTCTCTGCCTGCCATCCAGCCTGCCTCCTTCTCTGCCTGCCATCCAGCCTGCCTCCCTCTCTGCCTGCCATCCAGCCTGTCTCCCTCTCTGCCTACCATCCAGCCTGCCTCCCTCTCTGCCTGCCATCCAGCCTGCCTGCCATCCAGCCTGCCATCCAGCCTGCCTCCCTCTCTGCCTGCCATCCAGCCTGCCTCCCTCTCTACCTGCCATCCAGCCTGCCTCTCTCTCTACCTGCCATCCAGCCTGCCTCCCTCTCTGCCTGTCATCCAGCCTGCCTCCCTCTCTGCCTGCCATCCAGCCTGCCTCCCTCTCTGCCTGCCATCCAGCCTGCCTCCCTCTCTGCCTGCCTCTCTGCCTGCCATACAGCCTGCCTCCCTCTCTGCCTGCCATCCAGCCTGCCTCCCTCTCTGCATGTCATTCAGCCTGCCTGCCTCTCTGCCTGCCATCCAGCCTGCCTCCCTCTCTGCCTGCCATCCAGCCTGCCTCCCTCTCTGCCTGCCATCCAGCCTGCCTGCCTCTCTGCCTGCCTGCCTCTCTGCCTGCCATCCAGCCTGCCTCCCTCTCTGCCTGCCATCCAGCCTGCCTCCCTCTCTGCCTGCCATCCAGCCTGCCTCCCTCTCTGCCTGCCATCCAGCCTGCCTCCCTCTGCCTGCCTCCCCCTCTGGCTGCCATCCAGCCTGCCTCCCTCTCTGCCTGCCATCCAGCCTGCCTCCCCCTCTGGCTGCCATCCAGCCTGCCTCCCTCTCTGCCTGCCGTCCAGCCTGCCTCCCTCTCTGCCTGCCATCCAGCCTGCCTCCCCCTCTGGCTGCCATCCAGCCTGCCTCCCTCTCTGCCTGCCATCCAGCCTGCCATCCAGCCTGCCTCCCTCTGGCTGCCATCCAGCCTGCCTCCCTCTGCCTGCCATCCAGCCTGCCTCCCTCTCTGCCTGCCATCCAGCCTGCCTCCCTCTGCCTGCCATCCAGCCTGCCTCCCTCTCTGCCTGCCATCCAGCCTGCCTCCCTCTGCCTGCCATCCAGCCTGCCTCCCTCTCTGCCTGCCATCCAGCCTGCCTCCCTCTCTGCCTGCCATCCAGCCTGCCTCCCTCTCTACCTGCCATCCAGCCTGCCTCCCTCTCTGCCTGCCATCCAGCCTGCCTCCCTCTGCCTGCCATCCAGCCTGCCTCCCTCTGGCTGCCATCCAGCCTACCTCCCTCTCTGCCTGCCATCCAGCCTGCCTCCCTCTGCCTGCCATCCAGCCTGCCTCCCTCTGCCTGCCATCCAGCCTGCCTCCCTCTGCCTGCCATCCAGCCTGCCTCCCTCTCTCCCTGCCATCCAGCCTGTCTCCCTCTCTGCCTGCCATCCAGCCTGCCTCCCTCTGCCTGCCATCCAGCCTGCCTCCCTCTCTGCCTGCCATCCAGCCTGCCTCCCTCTCTACCTGCCATCCAGCCTGCCTCCCTCTCTGCCTGCCATCCAGCCTGCCTCCCTCTCTACCTGCCATCCAGCCTGCCTCCCTCTCTGCCTGCCTCCCTCTCTGCCTGCCTCCCTCTGCCTGCCTCCCCCTCTGGCTGCCATCCAGCCTGCCTCCCCCTCTGGCTGCCATCCAGCCTGCCTCCCTCTCTGCCTGCCATCCAGCCTGCCTGTCTGCCTGCCTGCCTGCCTGCTTGCCTGCCTGCCTCTCTGCCTGTCAGCCTGCCTGCCAAAAATATACGATGATGTACATTTAAGAAACAAATCTGGGTCACAGGTTTGTTGAGTATGGTTAGGCGTACGGAGTTAGCCGGTCCCTCCCCCACCACCAACACCCCCCACCAACCCATACACACACTCTCTCTCAAAGGTCACGTGGTTCACCGCAACATCCATACATCCCTTCCTGCCTGCCTCCTTCCCAGTCTGTCTGCCTGCCAGCCAAAACAATAGGAATAATAGGCCGTGAATCTGTGAAGTCACAGTGGGCAAACTGGACCATCTCCCACCCACCACCACAGGCCGGCGAGACGCTTGGCAGACCCCTTCCTACCCGAACAAGTTCGGGTAGCATGACTCCCCAACCCCAATCGGGAAACTGGAAGTTTCGGATAACTAAAGTTCGGAAACCAAGTGGTGCTCTGTAGTCAAAATATTGGAAAAAATAATTAAAACTAAATGGGTAGAACACCTGGAGAAAAACGATATAATATCAGACAGACAGTATGGTTTTCGATCTGGAAAATCCTGTGTAACGAACTTACTCAGTTTCTATGACCGAGCCACAGAGATTTTACAGGAAAGAGATACTTGGGTTGACTGCATCTATCTGGACCTAAAAAAAAAGATTTCGACAAAGTTCCACATAAGAGGTTGTTCTGGAAACTGGAACATATTGGTGGGGTGACAGGTAAGCTTCTAACATGGATGAAAAATTTCCTAACTGACAGAAAAATGAAAGCCGTAATCAGAGACAGGGTATCAGATTGGAGGAATGTCATGAGTGTAGTACCACAGGGTTCAGTTCTTGCACCGGTAATGTTCATTGTCTACATAAACGATCTACCAGTTGGAATACAGAATTATATGAACATGTTTGTTGATGATGCTAAGATAATAGGGAAGATAAGAAACCTAGATGATTGTCATGCTCTTCAAGAAAACCTGGACAAAATAAGTATATGGAGCAACACTTGGCAAATAGAATTTAATGTGAATAAATATCATGTTATGGAATGTGGAATAGGAGAACACAGACCCCACACAACCTATAAATTATGTGAGAAATCTTTAAAGAATTCTGACAAAGAAAGGGATGGACTTGAGACTGGTCCTGGACGGACCGAAACGTTGTCGTCCCTTCACCTTCTAGTGTGTGGTCTGGTCAACATACTTTAGCCATGTTATTGTGACTCATCGCCTGCAAAGGGATCTAGGGGTGGTTCTAGACAGAAAACTGTCACCTGAGAACCACATTAAGAACATTGTGCGAGGAGCCTATGCTACACTTTCTAACTTCAGAATTGCTTTTAAATACATGGATGTTGAAATACTAAAGAAATTGTTCACGACTTTTGTTAGACCAAAGCTGGAATATGCAGCGGTTGTATGGTGCCCATATCATCAACAAACTGGAAAAGGTGCAATGACATGCCACTAAGTGGCTCCCAGAACTGAAGGACAAGAGCTACGAGGAGAGGTTATATCTTGAGGTTATCTTGAGATGATTTCGGGGCTTTTAGTGTCCCCGCGGCCCAGTCCTCGACCAGGCCTCCACCCCCAGGAAGCAGCCCGTGACAGCTGACTAACACCCAGGTACCTATTTTACTGCTAGGTAACAGGGGCATAGGGTGAAAGAAACTCTGCCCATTGTTTCTCGCCGGCGCCTGGGGTCGAACCCAGGACCACAGGATCACAAGTCCAGTGTGCTGTCTGCTCGGCCGACCGGCTCCCCTGTTTCGAGGCATTAAATATGCAAAAATTAGAAGATAGAAGAAAAAGAGGCGATATGATCACTACATACAAAATAGTAACAGGAATCGATAAAATTGATAGGGAAGAATTCCTGACACCCGGAACTACAAGAATAAGAGGTCATAGATTTAAACTAACGAAACAAAGCTCCCGGAGAAATATAAGAAAATTTCCTTTTGTAAACAGAGTGGTAGACAGTTGGAACAAGTTAGATGAGAAGGTGGTGGAGGCCAAAACCGTCAGTAATTTCAAAGCGTTATATGACAAAGAGTGCTGGGGGGGACGGCTATCAGCCTGGATAGGGGAAAAGAGGAAAACTACCAAGGGGAAAACTGATAAAAGCTTAACCCCTGTGACGTGTATAATCCCCCCCCACCCCAGAAAGGGATGAAAACCCCCTACACAGAAGGCACAAAAGGCTCAAGAAGAGGCAAAGAGCCCAAGCGCTGCAATCGGGCTCCCCACAAAGACCCGAGAACCCACAACAGGGGCTCCTAGGCCAGAGCCATCCTCAATGCCCACTACCCCTGCAGAAAAGGTAAAGTCTAGGAAAAAGGCAGAAGAAAAAGGAGTCTGCTGGTAGGACCCAGAAGCCTTGGCAGGAGGAACAGGCTCAAATGCCTCCGTCACCGACCTGAATGGGGCAACCCCCGAAGCCGCCAGTCAGGAGCATAGAGGGGGGGAAAGGGCAGAGCAAACAACAGGGAAAGGACTGAGAAGTGCAGATGGAACCAGAGTCGAAGCAACAAACACCCCCAAGTCTGGATCCCTTGCAACGCTGAAGCTGCCTGTACCCGAACATCAGTGTCAAGAGTGTGAGAAATTAGAGCAGGAGCAGATAACATGTCTCGCAAGATTCTGGATCAAAGGTGTCGTTGACCCAACAAGCAGCATGATAAAGGCATAAGAGGTGACTGTCACCCTGAGACAAGGGCACAGAACAACCCTCAAACTCGCACAAGGCGAGGTGGAACTCAGAAGACACATCCACTGGTCAACTGAGCCTCAACGGGGATTTCCAGGGCCCCCAGGCTGACTGCTATGGGAAACCCAGGCAAAGCACTGCCAAAACCAGTTACACCCAAAACTACCAAGGGGAAAACTGTTAAAAGCTGAAGATTAGTTAAAAGTTAAAAGTTAAAACCTGTGACGTGTACAATCACGGGGGCATAGTGAAGAGCCACCCAAATACCCTAACGTGGACGAATTGCCAAATAAGGAAGACCGCCCCTCCAAGGAAGGAAAAAAAAAAAACGCAAGAGTACAGCATCACCAAAGGAACAGAACACAGCCGCTACGTAGGTAGGCAAGCTGGGCAGTATCTTGCGCCCCAACCAGCAAGACAACACTACTTCCTACCCAAGGCCAAACAAAGGCCACAAAAACCACAGCTGGCCCCAAGGGCGGGGCAAAAACTGAGCAGCAAGAACTCCTACGGAAGTGGAATCCTGAAAGCTCTATGGAAGATAACTCCTAGAACTCATGGGTAGTACTTACAGGGCAAATAGGAAAGGGAGCCTTAACCCTTAACCATTAAACTGTTCAACACGTCATATGACATTTTGGAGTACTACATAAGATTTAAACGACCCGCAGATACACGGGGTTCACATCACCTTCCTCAGGGCTTTTGTAAACAGATGACATTTAAAAAAAAAATATCATGGGCAATATTCCCGGGAGTGAGGGGCCTCAGTACTGAGTAAGCCATCAAGGCTGGCGCATGCACCATGAGCTCACAGCACTGCTGTTCAGCTTGTGACCACAGCATCGCCTAAAAATAAAAAATATATGTAACTAGTATTATTTAATGACGATAGTATTACAGAAGACCCCTGACTGTGATAATAATGACCAGGATTCTGATAATAGCAGGATTGTTGTGATAATTTGTGCTGTACTGTGGGAGGAGTAATGTTGAGTGTGGGAGGGCTGTAGCGTCGTCTGCCGAATGTGTGGCCACCTGTTGCCGTCTGCACTTACTATACCAGCTTAGTGGTTTGCTATAGTGAACAAAACATGCAGATACTTACATATAATGTCTGTATATAGTGAAAAAAGCAAAAACAGTATGGTGGGAGGAGAATGTTGGCAAGTCAGGTGAGGTGAGGGAGGGAGTGGTGGCCAATGACTGGCTGGCTAGCTGGTGTACCGGCCACTCCTTGCTGCTTTTAGACTCATCATACCAACTTAGTGCTTCGTTATGGTGAACACAAATGTAGATACTTATTACACTATATATACACATTATATATAACAGCAAAAGGGGTGTTGGGAGAAGCCATTTTGGTGAGGGTGGTGGCATCACATTCCTGACTTGTCATGCTGTGCAAGGGTGGCCACTATGCTCTTTGTTCACTATACCAGTTTAGATGAACAGTTATGGTGAACAAAGCATGTAGATATTTATATATAATGTCTGTATATAGTGAAGTAAAAAAAAGTATGGTGGGAGGAGGATGTTATAATTGACATCATTGAATCAATAATATGCACACTGTAATTTTGAGTACAGTGATTATTCACACATTTTATTATTTATCACAATACACACTATTGAATAATATTACTGCAAACAAAAATCTAAGAACAAATCAGAGACATTGAAATAATTAGGTAATAATATCTTTGGGGCAACTCCCGCCTGACAGCTGGGGCGAAGCAGACAGCCTCTGGCGCTTGCTGTCAACGCCTCTTTTTTGATAGACTTTCCCGCCCTATTGCAGCCAAAATGTGCCACTTACCATTTTTTTATTATTTTTTCCCATGATCAGGGAACACAAATGAACACTTTTATAAGACAAAATAATTTTTTTTTTTTTTATTTTTTTTTTTTGCACCTGTGGGTGTTGAAAGCCAAATAACCCAGAGAAGCTTAGGGGTTAAACTGCCCAGCTTAAGGGGGCAGGGAAGCAAAAAATATTCAAATTATGTAAAAATTACTTAAAAATGTTAAACAAATCTCCAACTTATTGGCTTCAGCGTTGTGAAACTTTTATAAAAATATTTTCACAAATTGATTTTAGGCGAATATTAAAAAAAAAAGCAACATTGATGTTGATAAGGAGAAGAGGTGGTGTTAACTGGAAGTGATGGATAATACAATAATAAAGAGATGCAAGCACCTGTCCCACACATAAAGAAGAATAATAGTAGTAAGAAGTGTTCACAAAGTGGATATGCAGCTGGTGCCTTTATAGCATTGCTCACTAACACATAATAACATCAATAATAATGAGTAACTATCTTATTATGCTCTATTTTGCTATATATCATATAAATACATTGACCAATCTTATTATCACTTACTGTAAACAATGCCAAAAAATATTTTTTTTAGGGGATTTTTTTTTTTTTTTTAGGTTTTTAGTTTTTTCTTCTTTGTTTATTATTTGAATTTGTTGTAACGTTTACATGGTGCAGAGTGCTTACCCGTCCCTAATTATGTGAAGACACAATTATATTGGTCAACAAATAAATCACTCACAACTCTCACAACTTGGAAATTTGAATTTTTGTTGACTGATTTTTTTTCACAAATTTCAAACTCTATTTTCCTTATTTTTTTAGGTTGTTTTGACGATTAGGGACCAGATTAGGGATTTTTTACTTATATATAGTATACCATAGATATATCCCCTAAATCATTATAATTATCCCTATATTTTTTTTTTTTTTTGGGGGGGGGGAGGTAGTTTTTCTTGACTTCATTTCAACACATATTGACCTACAACTTTCACATATTCGAGTACGAATGCCAAACAATGTTTATTAAAACATACAAGTAAATTCAAGAATTAAAACTGCCTTATTCATTGTCGATAACTTCAACTTCAATTATATCTATAACTAGAATTTCAACTTACTTCAGTATCCAAAAATCTAGTTTCTGACCAATTCTCACCATTTTTAAATATAGTGTGCACAGCTGTCTGTTCTACAATCCCTATAGAATTGATTTTTCATAAACTCTAAACGTTTGGAGTTAAAAAATTTTGTTGTCTAAATTTGCGCATACAGTATTTCAAATGCCATATTGACAATTTTTTTTTACAGTAAACTATACTGAAAACCTATATTCTAAATATATGAAAATGAAGATCATATGTTATTCTGAGAGCATAACAACACCAAATGAACAACTGGTGATATTTTATATTTTGCAGCCGATTTCAAATTTTGAAGTTTTCAATATTCAATTTTATAATTATTTTGTATTTTTCTTGCTTTTCAAGTTACACTTGTATCATTTAGACAAAGTTGGAGCATTTGCCTAGTATATTATGCAAAAAACATTTGAAAGTTTCAGCAAATTTTAAAAACCGAGTTCAATGTCTCACTTCATATAAAGTTTTGCGCAGCTTAAGGGTTATGCCCATGCAGCCCCAGTACACTAATTACACCTAGCCACCACACCACAAACAGCAGACCCCAGTACACTAATTACACCTAGCCACCACACCACAAACAGCAGACCCAGTACACTAATTACACCTAGCCACCACACCACAAACAGCAGACCCTAGTACACTAATTACACCTAGCCACCACACCACAAACAGCAGACCCCAGTACACTAATTACACCTAGCCACCACACCACAAACAGCAGACCCAAGTACACTAATTACACCTAGCCACCACACCACAAACAGCAGACCCTAGTACACTAATTACACCTAGCCACCACACCACAAACAGCAGACCCTAGTACACTAATTACACCTAGCCACCACACCACAAACAGCAGACCCAAGTACACTAATTACACCTAGCCACCACACCACAAACAGCAGACCCAAGTACACTAATTACACCTAGCCACCACACCACAAACAGCAGATACACCACGAAGGTACAAATACTGCCAAAGAATGAGGCCAGAGTCGATGACCACCCAGGAGAGCATCAGCCAACGAACTGGGGTCATGAGCTCCCCCTTTCCACTCCCGAGGAGGCGAGGGCTGTGTGGACAAGTGGCATGGCGGCGGTGTATGACAATTGTTTGTTTGCTTGCTTGTTTCTATAGATAGGGGGAGTTCTGCCTCACTGTTTGGGCTTCGGTTGCAATTTTTCTTACCATGTGGGGTTTGTTTTGTTATGCCTACCTTTCTGGGTGCTAACTCCGGTCAATGGCAGACATGGAATGCCCCCAAATACATGGGGGTTTCCATAGGCCATTGCTCCCTTTGCCTTTCTGAGGGGGCCAGGTTCTAGCTCATGGTCCTCGGTAGGATGAACTCCAATTGACTGATGAACTCCGGACTAATATGCACATATCAGTCCGATAGCTCCAGGGAGCCAGATGACTCTACACAGAAAAAAATATTACAGTATTTTATTCACCGATACAAATTATATTATATTAACATAATTTCTTTATATTAATTATTCTAGAACAGAGTTAATATTTCTGGCAAACGTATCCCAGAGCAGAGCTAACATTTCTGACAGGGTTAAACATATTCCAAAGCTGGGCTAACATTTCTGACATACAGTGACACCTCGGCTTACAAATGCCCCTATTTACAAACTTTTCAGGTTAAGAGCCCAATTTCTTCAGAAAATTCGAATCGGGTTAGGGGCTTTGCATCGGGAAATGAGTTTGTTGATACGTGTATGACCAATCTAGCGCACGGTGGCACAGCGGTCGTGCCTCAGTTTACCAGTGGCTCCCGCCTAGTGACAATCCCGCCCGAATTCTTTGTAAAGAATTTCAGTGTTTTTTTAATTTTTGGGTATTTGAACATAAAAGTAAGTATTATATATCTTCCCATGGGTCCCAAGAAAGTCAGTGGTAAGGTTCAACCTAAGAAAATAGTTGTGAGTAGAGGATGTCCCTTCCTCATTAAGAAAGTGGTGAAGTATGGGAAGAACTGCAAGGTTTTGTTAAAAAAACTCACCCAGATAAAGCTGTAGCATTTACCTTTTAATCACTGAACTGCTCAACTCGCCTGCAGGCACTCGACGGGAGGGGGGGGGGAGGGTTAACGCGTATCTAGGATCTTATATTTTTAGCATATGATTCAAAACTCACGCGGCTATGTGGGGTTCACATCATCTTCCTCAGGGCTCTTGTAAACAGACGCCATTAAAAAAAAAATTGTGGGCAACATTCCTGGTTGTGACAGCCTCAGTACTGAGTGAGCAACCAAGGCTGGCACACGCAGCACCTGCTCACAGCACTGCTGTTCAGCTTGTGACCACAGCATTGCCTAATAATATCAAAATATATATGTGACTGGTATTATTTAGCCATGATAGTATTACAGAAGAGCCTGAGTGTAATAATGACTGTGTACAATGATCAAATCAGCGAATCAATGCTGTTCACGATGTTCACAGCGCTAACCACAGCACCACAGCATTATTTCGTCCATCTAGGAATCTTCAAACGACTTCTTATGTTCCTTTACAAAATAAACTTGTGGTCAATTATTCATTTACAGGATTTAGTGTCTAGCATTGTGATAATAGCAAGATTGTGGTGATAATTAGCGTTGTGCTTAGTATTGTGGGAGGAGGAATTTTGGTGAGGGAGGAAGGGAATAGAGGTAGCCTCACTGTGTGGCAGCCACTCTTGTTTTGCTCACCATACTAGCTTAGTAGTGCGCTATGGTGAACACATATGTACATGGGTATATACAATGTGTGCATATAGTGTAATAACAGCAACAGGAGTATGTTGGGAGGAGCCATTTTGGTGAGGGAGTTGGCATTGTACTCATAGCGTCGTCGTCTGCTGTGTGACAATTGTCAATTGTCATGTAGTGTATGGCAACCACTGTGCTGTTTCGACACAATACCAGCTTAGTTGTATAGTTATGGTGAACAAAACATGTAGATAGGTACACATAACATGTGTAAATAGTGTAATAAAAACAATAACAGTATGGTGGGAGGAGGAATGAAGGTGAGTGTGATGTTGGAGGAGTGAGGGAGGACTGGCTGGGTGTGGCAGCTCACACTCTCGGAGTTCTGAGTGTGTTGATGGTGAGTGAATATAGTGTGTGACAGTGTACAGTGTGTAAATATAAATAAATGAACATGAAACATTGGATATATGAGCAATATATGTGAACACATGTGTGATGCATGTAACAGTGTCTTAGGATAGTACGGATGTTCTACTACCATAAAATTGTGTACGTGTTAATTATACATAGGATTGGCAAGAAAAAACAAAACAAATGTATTTGGAACTGTGTGCAAAAAATGAACAAAAATATATTTGTGGCAACTGGCGCATCTTGAACCTGGCGAGTGACCCCCAATTGATGATGTTACCGGCCATTTTGAGGATCCCATTGAGGCCAAAGTAAATACAATTTTGAGTTAATTTTTACATTTCTGTAATCAGGGAAGGGTTTTTAACAGATTAAAAATAAATACAAAATTCACGAGCATTTATTTCCTACGCACGGTGCCATATTTGGAGGCCGAACAGCCCAGTGCTTACATGACAATGTGATGTCTTACTACAGACAAGTGTTAAAATGTAGAGAAAAACAAGTGTATTTAGACAGATTCTTAGTAAGACAAGCAAGCTGTGAGCCAAAAGCAGGTCCTAGTAGAATGCAAGCAAAACGTGCCAGAGAGTGTGTACCCCAGAGAAGTCAGCAAGAGTTATCAGTATAGGTAATAACTTGTACATTAGTACTGAAGATTTTGGTGAATTAGGTATAAAATTTACTTTGAAGTAAATTTTTTGGGGAGTCTGGAACGAATTAATTCAATTTCCATTATTTCTTACGGGGAAAATTTGTTTCAGTTTACTAATATTCGGCTTACGAGCTGTCTCTGGGAATGGATTAAATTCGTAAGCTGAGGTACCACTGTACTAACATATCCCAGAGGAGGGCTAATATTTATGAAAAGATTAAAATATCCCAGAAGCAGGCTACCATTTCTGATAAATTAACATATCCCAAAGCTGGATAAATATGTTTAACAAACTAACATATACCTGAGTTGGGTTAACATTCAAACAAACATCCCAGAGCTGGGTTAATATGCTGACAAACGGCCCAGAGCTGGGTTAATATTCTGAAAAACATCCCAGATCTGGGTTAACACTATCGGTCACCGGGCAGGCGCGCGGTAAACTTAGGGGTCATGTACCGAGCGAGCGTGCGGTCACACCTAAATGTGTATACTCGTTTCAGCTTTCTCACCTTAATTAATTCTCGTGCTACGTTGCTCGTTTTGGTATCATTGTGTTCGCAATTAAATTCCCTACAGGTGTGTATAAATATAATGTCCAAAAGCCTGGCATGACTCCCAACAGCAAAGCCTAAAATCGGCAAAAGTTACCCGTGAGTGCACAAAATCAGTAACATGTGCATATTCGTTCCATTTTTCTCACCTTAATTCTCGTGCTACGTCGCTCATTTTGGTATCATTGTGTTCGCAATTAAATTCCCTACAGATGTGCATGAATATAATGTATAAAAGCCTGGAGTGCCTCCCCGCAGAAAAGCCTAAAGTTACCCGTGAACGAGCACCAATTTGTACACTGCAACCTAATGTGTATACTCGTTCAATTTGATAACATCAAATTTCGTGTTACGCCTTTCATTTTGGTATCAAATTGTTTGCGACGTAAAGGCGCGCATTTTAAAACTAGTCCCAACATAATAGCATAATAAATAGAATTTTAAAAAATATTTTAAAATTTTGACCAAAAGCCTATTTATAATCATATAAGTGTTCGGACATCAAGTTCCATGTTACATTTTTCATTTTGGTATCAAATTGTGCGCATTCTAAAGGCGCTTATTTTGATACTATCCCGAGGTCGATTGGATAAAAAAACCCAGCGTTGAATGTAATGAAACGCCATTTTCTGGGCGAGTCCCGGAGGCTCCCCGGAGCTATCCATGGCTGATATGGATACCCTAACTATTTTGCATCAGTCGATGTGGGTGGAGTTCTAGGCCTACCGGGGACCATGAGCCAGAACCTGGCTCCCTCAGAGAAGCACGGGGAGCAATGGCCCATAAAATTGAACATGTGATTTGGAGCATTCTATATCTGCCATCGACCGGGACAGGCACCCAGAAAGGCAAGCGCCACAAAACAATCCCCTATTCTGGTTAACAACAAAAATCGACAAACGAGTGGACAGAACTCCCCTAGGAAAACGAACTAACAAACATGACATCACACGAGCCGCACCGCATGTCTGCGCAACTCCCCCCTCCCCAGGAGGGGGAAGGGGGAGCCCCAGACCCCAGCGCCGGCGATCCCCGCCCCAGTTCTGAGGCTGGATATCAAAACCGTGAAAAAAACGCCGACCGGAGGGCGGGAGGGTGCCGGGGAGCCTCCGGGACTCACCCAGAAAATGGCGTTTTATTACATTCAACGCTGGTTTTCTGGGGGGAGCCCCTACGGCTCCCCGGAGCTACTTCACCAAAGACTACCTAAGAAAACAAGGGGACATACCCGGGAGGTGGTCGGTGAACCACTCCTCAACACTAAGTCGAGACAACCCAAGGACCCCTCCGGAAAGCAGCAGGCACATCATTCGCCAGAATAAGGGAGAACGGCTGCAGACGAAGAGACCTATGACCACGACCACAGGAGCCAAAAACCACTGCGCCTGAGAAGAGCATGAAGCTCTGCCACATGACCCCCAGAGGCCAATGCCAACATAAAAAGAGAGCCGAGGCAAAGCAAACCTGAACCGAAGAAGCCACAATAACCAAGGAGAAGAAAAACAGGAGAGCACCTGGTCCAAAGACCAAGACGGCACAGGCAGTGCATGAGCAGGCCGGAGGTGAAACAACGCACGAGACAGCCTGTGAAACGGCGCAGAAGGCACATCGATACCGAAAGCTAGCAGCAGAAACCAAGGTGCCAGACCCAGGAATGGCCCCAAGCGCCTCTACATCCTCCGCAAGCCAATCCTATGACAGCCCCAGGAGGGAAAAGAAAACGCAGGACCAAAACCAAAATGCCACAAGCGTGCAAGTCCACTGCCACAAGTGCAGCCGACAGGGAAGGAACCCGCATAAGGAGCCGCTCCGCACCAACATCCCGCAGAAGGGCAGGAGCGAAAAGACTCATTAAGAGGAGCAAAATTGCCCCCAGGAAAACAAGTAGCGCCGAGACAGCGCAAAGAGAAGAGATATGCACAAAAGAACAAGAAGGCCAAACACCCAGAAGCTGCCAGGAATAGGACCCACAAGCTCTAGAAAGGACCAGAGGGAAGTAGCAAAACCGTCCCGAACCTTCGAGAACAAAAAGAAGCAAACACAAAGGACGAAGGCACAAAAACCCCGTCGCACCCGAACCAAAAGTCATGCAGAAACCCCGAGAAGAGGGGGACATGACGGAAAAGGCCCATCCCAGAAAAAAGGGGCGAGGGGCGAAGATTGTAGAAAAGCACCCACCGACAGGACGGAAACAACGGGCACAATGGACAAGGAAACCGAGCCCAGGGAGGGGCCGACGACCACAAAGCACGTGCAGAGAGGGGGAATGGAAAAACCCCACACCACAAAACCGCAAGGCCCCGCCCAGAGGGGTAGAAATACCCCGGCGGGGACCAACGGGGCCTAAGGCCCCTCACGTGAGCCCAACCCCAGCCCCGGGAACCCACCCTGCAGGCCCCGGAGCCGAGCTGTCCCCTCAAAGCCCCAGCGTCAAGAAAAACCCCGGGGCAGCCGGAAAAAACACTAAGGAAGGGAGCCCACTAGGCTCTGGAACTTGAACCGAAACCGGAGGATAGGCGAGGGGCGAGATGAAGACCCCAAGCTCATCCCCAGCCAGCACAAAGAGGTGAGGATAAGACAGAGAATCCAAGGAACATGGAAAAACCAGGCCCGGCACAGCAAGACCAGCAAGGAAGGAGGGCCCCAGAGGGAGCACGGAAGGGCCGAACATAATGCCACAACCAACCCCGACACGCAGCTGCAGTACCAAAACCGCAGCAAAACGTCACCACACTCCCCGAGGAAGCGACAGAAGATAGATAAATCATACATAAGTGGCACACAAGGGGACACAGGCGGAAACCGAGCACCCAACTGAGCCACAGGGACGGTAGAAGAAATGTGTGCAGTGTAACAGGCAATCGAAGGAACACATTAGGCAGTCCAACTTGGCCTGACCCCATACACAGCCCCAAGAGCAGAGACGAGAGCGCCCATGAAGCACAGAATCAACTCGACAGGCAAACGACAGGGGAGAGGTGGAACCAAAGAGCCAGAACCCAATCCTGAAAGCACAAGGAGGCGAGCACAAAACACCCTCGACACAGGAAAACGTACCACCGAACAGGCACCCCCACCGTTGCACTGCGGAACAAGGTGGAGGCGGGGCCCCGAACTCAAGTAAGGTTAGACAAGCATAGGAGAGGGGCAGGAGGAGTACAGGCAGGAGCCACCTCGGAAGGGACAAGAGGCTACCCACAGACACCCGTGAACCGAGGAAGGAATCAGGTGGAGAGAACAAGAGCTGCCCAGTATGGGCTAATAGCCCTGCAGTAGGCACCTCGGGTGGTACGGTCCACATTCTCAAGGACGTATGTACACCCATTCCTACTTCCAAAAACAAAAACAGCGTCAGGACGAAGGAGACGCCAAACCGCACCAACTCACCTGCAGAACATAGGCGCTGAAGGCCCATGACGCAAGCTTTCGAGTCCGTAGCCGCCAGAGGCGGCCAGGGCGCCCATGCTGGAGAGGAGGGGAGTGGCGAAAGAGGCTCCCCACCCTAGAACGCAGGAAAAAAATCACGTGACTTCCCCACAGAGGCACCCCAGAACACCCCAAAGCAACGGGGAAAGGATTGGATTAAGAAAAGAGAGAGAGGCGAAGCCCCCCTGAGAGAAAATGGCAGCAGAACACGTGTGCACACCGCCCGGAACCAAAACTAACTCCCATTGCACATGCGCAGGACACGAAAAAAAAAAGTAGCCCAACAAGGCGAGAAGTAGCCCAACAAGGCGAGAAGTAGCCCAACTGGCGACAAGCAGCCCAAACTGCAACAAGGAGCCCAAAACGGCTACAAGGAGCCCAAAACGGCTACAAGGAGCCCAAAACGGCTACAACGAGCCCAAAACGGCTACAAGGAGCCCAAAACGGCTACAAGGAGCCCAAAACGGCTACAAGGAGCCCAAAACGGCTACAAGGAGCCCAAAACGGCTACAACGAGCCCAAAACGGCTACAACGAGCCCAAAACGGCTACAAGGAGCCCAAAACGGCTACAAGGAGCCCAAAACGGCTACAAGGAGCCCAAAACGGCTACAAGGAGCCCAAACGGCTACAAGGAGCCCAAACGGCTACAAGGAGCCCAAACGGCTACAAGGAGCCCAAACGGCTACAAGGAGCCCAAACGGCTACAAGGAGCCCAAACGGCTACAAGGAGCCCAAACGGCTACAAGGAGCCCAACCTATCCAGAACAGAACGAACCAGTATGGAGGCAAACTCCGGGACACTCAGGAGGCAAGCCGCAAAGGCCAACCGCACCGCAGACGAAGAGATGCGGTTAGCCGAAAACCTCCGGAAGACGGAACCGAAGAAACCACAGGGACACGGAACAGAACCCGGGGAGGAGCAGGATCCAAGCCCAAATCGTAAGCAGAGGGGGGAAAGAAAACCCCACTCCTCGCAACAGTAAGCCCCGCTCAGAAGGACGGAAATCCAGGCGGGGCGCAATGGAGCCCAAGGACCCCAAGGCCGCTCCTCCCCAACCCCAGGAGCCTCTACACCAGGCCCCGGGGCCAAGTCGACCTCCAAAGCCCCGGCCCCACAAGAAAAAGCCGGGGCAGCCGAGAGAGCTGGAAGAGAAGGGGCCCACTGGTCAGACCCCGGAGCATCGCCGGAGGAACAAACTCGAATGCTTCCGCAGCTACCCCGGACGGGGCAACCCCCGAAACTGCCCAAGTCTCAGAACCTCTAACCCCGCCCCGACCCCGAAGCCTGCAGATGCATAGGGGCCGGAAGCAGGAGGGGGAAAAACAAGGGGGCAGTGGAAGAACCAAGGCCGAAGCGACTAAAACCCCCAAGTCTGGGTCCCTACACAAGCGGAGCAGCATCGGGGCGTCCGGGGAAGCGACAAACCTGAGCGCGTTGCAACATCCTACCCAGCAACGCGCAAGCTGCCTGCACCCATGGGAATTCATCAGCAGACTGGGTGAATGGAGTCACGAACAAGCAAAAAAGCTCGCAGGACTCAGGGTCGAATGTGTCACCGACCCAACAATGCAGCATGACGGAGGCAAAAACAAGGAGAGTCACCCTGAGACAAAGGGACAGAGCAACCCTCAACTCGCACAAAGCGAGAGGGGACGCAAGGGTCTCCACTATCGGACCCGAGAGCACCAGCGAGGTTTTCCAGGGCCCCTAGACTGGGTCTGCTAAGGGTTATCCCAGGCAGGGCACTGCTAATCGGCGCCCCAAACTACCAAGCAAACTGCTAAAGCTGAACCCACGGGACGTGTCCACCCGTGAGGGCGAAGCAGGGGGTGCCACCACACAAACGAACCTAATATAAGGGGGGGGGGGGACACAAGGCAGACCCCCTACCAGGCAAAAACAAATATAAAAGAAAAACCACACAAGTGGACAACGTACCCAGAGGGAACAGAGCCGGCCGCTGTCATAGGTGAAAACTAGCTACGCAGTACCCTGCGCCCCACCAGTGCTATAACTACCACTTACCCCAAGGTAAACAAGGGATTAAAACCCCCAAACCCTCGGGGCGGCCAAACGCCAAGCAGCGAAAAGCCAACAGTGGTAGACCCAAGGTGACTTGTGGAAGGCAACCCCAAGCCCCAAGGGTGGTACTTACAGGGCACTCAGGGAAGGTGACCCTAAGCACATGCAGCCCGAGTACCTGAGAATACTACTCCCAGCTCACACGACCACCGTAAGAGCAGCACTGAAAACAAGTCACAGCACTGAGACAAGACTGGAGCTGGAGCCACACGACCGTGCATTATCCCATCAGCCGAGGAACTGGGGCGGGGATCGCCGGCACGGGGATCGCCGGTGCGGGGGTCTGGGGCTCCCCCTTCCCCCTCCCGGGGAGGGGGGAGCTGCGCAGACATGCGGCACGGCTCGTGTGACGTCATGCTTGTTAGTTTGTTTTCCGGGGGGAGTTCTGTTCACTCGTCTGTCGATTTTTGTTGTTAACCAGAATATGGGTTTGTTTTGTGGCGCTTACCTTTCTGGGTGCCTGTACCGGTCGATGGCAGATATAGAATGCTCCAAATCACATATGCATTTCTATGGGCCATTGCTCCCCGTGCCTCTCTGAGGGGGCCAGGTTCTGGCTCGTGGTCCCCGGTAGGCCTAGAACTCCACCCACATCGACTGATGCAAAATAGTTAGGGTATCCATATCAGCCACGGATAGCTCCGGGGAGCCGTAGGGGCTCCCGCCAGAAAATGAGTCTGCCCACGGCTGTGGGGCATGCTGGGAATATTTTTCAAACTGGTGGATGCTCATTGGAAGCCTCAGGCCTCCATCTTGTACCCAAGTTTTGAATCCTACAATATATCTACGAGTGCATTAAGGGGTTATGCGCACCCCCGATTGAGTGCATTAAGGCACTATGTGCAGTTCAGAGGGTTAATACACTCAACATAACTAGTTAATATCACCATGATTAATACATTCACCATCACTGGGTGATAACAATAATACACTCACCATCACTGGGTGATAACAATAATACACTCACCATCACTGGGTGATAACAATAATACGCTCACCATCACTGGGTGATAACAATAATACACTCACCATCACTGGGTGATAACAATAATACACTCACCATCACTGGGTGATAATAATACACTCACCATCACTGGGTGATAACAATAATACACTCACCATCACTGGGTGATAACAATAATACGCTCACCATCACTGGGTGATAACAATAATACACTCACCATCACTGGGTGATAACAATAATACACTCACCATCACAGGGTAATGACACCATGATTAATACACTTGCTAGCACTGGTTAATAACACCATGATTAATACACTCACCATCACTGGGTGATGACAATATGATTACCCAGTGATGGTGAGTGTATTAATCATATTGTCATCACCCAGTGATGGTGCGTGTATTAATTATGGTGATATTAATCAATTATATTGAGTGTATCATTACCCAGTGATGGTGAGAGTATTAATGATATTATGATTAATACATTCACCATCACTGGTTAATGACAATATGATTAATACACTCACCATCACTGGTTAATGACAACACCTGATTAATACACTCACCATCACTGGTTAATGACAATATGATTAATACACTTGCTAGCACTGGTTAATAACACCATGATTAATACACTCACCATTACTGGTTAATGACAATATGATTAATATACTCACCATTACTGGTTAATGACAATATGATTAATATACTCACCATTACTGGTTAATGACAACACCATGATTAATACACTCACCATCACTGATTAATGATATTATGATTAATACACTCGCCATCACTGGTTAATGACAACACCATGATTAATACATTCACCATTACTGGTTAATGACATCAAGATTAATACTCACCATCATTAGTTAATAACATTATAATAAATACACTCACCATCACTAGTTATTGAAAACATAATAAATACAGTCATTATCACTAGTTACTGTAAACATCATGATTAATATGCTCACCATAACTGGTTAATGACATCAACATGACACACACACTCACCTCTTGTACAGTAAGAATAAAAGTGTTCTTACCATCATTAATGGGCAGAAGTTGTGTTTGCTATCGTCCTTGGTAGCCGAGCAGAGACTGGAAGCCGTATTACCTATTAGGGGAAATAAAACATTTAAGGTTTCTATAACTAAATTTTCCCATCAAAACATAATAAATGTTTAGAAAAATGTAATAATTTTGTTTATGTATTATGGTAAGAGCAGGTTCTATATTGGTACGGAGTACCAGAAGCATCAAGAGTAAGTATGGGCCAATAGGCCCTTTGCAGTTACTTCCATTCTTCCCTCTCATTTATCCAATTAATACCCAATGTTCCGTGTTCTGTCTTGTGTTGGTCAAAAGTTTGTTCACCCTCATACAAAACTGTTGCAACATATCACCTCACCCAAATGCGAGTATATAAGACAAGCTGTTTAATTAGGCCTGTATTATGTTTCAGATCCTCATTTTTACCGTACCCGAGTACCTGAAATTTATCACTGTTAAACATCATGTTATTTTCTGCTGCTCAATCGAAAACTTTGTTGACATCTGCTTGTAGTTTTTCAATGTCTTCAGCAGAGGTAATTTTCATGCTGATTTTTGTGTCATCTGCAAAGGACGACACGAAGCTGTGACGTGTATTTTTGTCTATATCAGATATGAGAATAAGGAACAGTAGCAGTGCAAGGACTGTACCTTGAGGTACAGAGCTTTTAACATCGCTTGGACTCGATTTTATCTGATTGACTGTTACTCTTTGTGTTCTGTTCGACAGGAAATTGAGTATCCAGCGTCCTACTTTTCCAGTTATTCTCATTGATCAGAGACTTCTTTTAACAATATAAGAAGAGAAAATAATTGTTTGGAAAGAATTTATTTTCTGTGCACCAAGGGGTTGTCATATTTTAATACAGAACAGTACAGTGGTTAAACAAAACATGCTGCTCGATTAGACCATTTCAGCAGCCCATTATCCATTTCAGTAATTTTCCTTGTATTCCCAGCTCAGCAAGCTGTTCTAGCATGATTTCCCTGTTTGTTGTATCAAAAGCTGCTGCTAGGTTGATGAAGAGGGCTTGAGGGGAAGCTTCAATATGAGCGAAGTAGTCAGGAAAACAGTGTTGTATACTGAGCCCAGGCATAAATCCAAACAGTTGGGGAGACAGGTGCCCCTGTATACGATACGTGAGTCGGTTAAGGACAATGTGTTCAAGCACTTTACAAAGTCACGATGTTAGAGATATCGGCCTATAATTATCTGAGTGTGGTTTGGGGATATGAACAATAACACTCTTTGTCCAAGCATCAGGTAATACTCATTCACTTAACCCTTAAGCTGCAAAACACGTCATATGACTTTTGAGTAACTTACGCAAAAGTGCGCATCACGTCACATGACGTAATGAAGTACTGCGCAAGATTTGAATAGCCAGTGGGGGCCCCCCATATGCTGCCTAGGGGCTATAGTAAACAGCCGCCATTTTGAAAAAATCCAGCTCCGCCACCAACGCGTGGAAAGCCTCAGCTACCCAGCAGTCACCATGGCGAGCGCACGGCCAAACGCCTCCCGGGCACACACCACTCAATCACTTACTCAAGAGTTAAGTGAATTATAACTAGTGAATTATTTTCTGATGGTGAGGAATGTGATATTGATAACTCTGACATTGATAAGCACTACACGCAATTGACCGATGATAGTAGCACAGAGTGAATTTGAGATACAGCCTCCTCCCAAGGCGGGGCCTACACGCTCACCAGTGCCTCCTCGCCCAGTGTCTACTCCAATTCGTACACGACCACACAGTTCTTGTACTTATTTAGAGTATGAGAATATTTTGGGCGACGAGTCAGAGGAAGGTGACTCTTTTTCTGCTTTTAATGAGGTGGATTCAGAACATAGTGTTACCATGCCTGTCGCTAGTGCCAGTGGTGTTACCAAGCGAGATTTTGTCGCATCAGCAGCGTCTCACCCAGCCAAGCGCCGCCGCATGGCACCACATGAGGAACCAAGACCCTCATGTTCACGTGATATTACCTCATGTTCGCGTAGCACCCGTACTTTGTGTAGACGGGCTTCAGCTCCTGGTACATGGGGTGCAACGATTCCTCGCCGTAGTGCCGGTGTTTTGTCTCGCCCGGACACCAGGTGTACTTGTGTGGAGTGATGGTATTACAAACCTTTTCCCTGATACTGGTGAGGACATATGTGAAATAGACTATTTTACAGCATTTAATGATGAGACGCTCATGGAATATATTGTACACGAAACGAACCTTCATGCAGCTCATCTCATCGGAAAAAAATATAACAGAATTTTCATGATTACAGCATTGGAAAAACACTACTGTAGGTGAAATGTATTTATTTTTGGCACTATGTATGTTGATGAAACATTGTGTAAAACATATTATCTCAGATTATTGGAGCAAAGACCAGACTGTTCCAACACCTTAGTTCGGGAAATATGTCCCAAGACAGGTTTCAGATACTTCTCAGGTGTCTTCATTTTGCAAGTAATGAAGACCGGACAGAGATTGATAGACTTTGGAGAGTCAGGCATATTATGAATGAAGTGATTGGAAAGTACAGATATTTCAACGTACCAGTACAGAAGCTGGTGATTGACGAATGCCTTGTTCTTTTCAAAGGACGTGTTGGGTTCAAGCAGTAAATTCCCTCCAAACACAACAGATTTGGAATGAAATTCGTTGTTCTTTGTGACTGTGAAACAGGATACGTGTTACACATGATTCTGTATTCTATTAGCAATGTAGACATTCCGGGTAACGACCAACATGGTTTCTCAGGTAGTGTGGTAAAGTCACTGATGGCACCATGGATGAACAAGGGCCACATTTTATACACAGATAACTACTATACAAGTCCCTTACTAGCTAAGTTCTTGATTGAAAATAGAACTGGAGTGTGCGGCACAGTAAAGCCAAGAAGACGAGAAATGCCAGTGTTTGACAATAATCTTGAAGTTGGTGACTGCAAGCTAAGAAAAAGTGATGAAATACTCTCAGTTAGGTGGAAAGACGAGAGAAGTGAACTTGCTGACAACCGTTCATGATGGTACAATGGTGAACAGTGGCAAGGTGAACCGAGTAACAAAACAACCAGTATATAAGCCAGATTGTCTTCTTGACTATAATATCAACATGCGTTTGGTTGATAAACGTGACATGATGGTGGGCGCTGTCGAGTGTGTTAGGAAAACATTGAAGTGGATGAGAAAAATGTTTTTCCATCTGGTTGACGTAAGCATGCTGAACAGCTACAATATGTATCTGGTGAAAACTGGACGTAAACCAAGTTTCCGTTTGTTTGGTTTTACACTTGTGACAAAGTTACTAACAAAGTTTGGCAAAGAAATTCCTGGCATACAAAGACCCCATCATGAACCCAGTGTTGCAACATGCTGCTACACCCAGGCTCACTTACACGGAGGCCTTTTAAGCACACAGACTAAAACATTTGCCACCAGCTGGAAAGCGTGCATATAGACCAACGTGATTGCATAGTTTGTAGAACAAAAAAAAAAACAAAAGAGAGACCACAGAAACGTAAACTAGTGCAAATATGGTGTGAAGTGTGTGCAGTCCCGTTGTGCGCTGTCAACTGCTTCAACGACTACCACTATCTCCAAGACTTCTAAATGTGCAATGATGTTGCAAAAACCTGTAAATAGTGAGTGGATGTGTGTAAATATAATAATGAAAAATGTGAATACATACATGGCGTAATTGAAAACATTTGTGTGTGCATTATTGTGGCACTATTAATCAGGTGTATACTTAATGTATGCAAGTTGTATTATAATTCAACATCAAGTAATATTATATGCAACACAATAAGTGAAAAAGTAGAGTTGAGTATAGTCTTTACTTAGCCAGGTCTCTGTTAAAATAATAAATGATAGTTTAGTACCTAATGCTGTGAGTAGTGCATTTATATCATCAAATTTTTTACCAAGTGATCTGACATTTTGGTTGAAAACTGATAGGCAAGTGTTATTTTGGAGTTTTTTTTTTTTTGTGCAAAGTTTGGTGTGTAATAGGTGCAGTAGTGATGATCAATATGGTGGTTATTGTAGATGTGTGAGAGCAGATTTAGTTGAGGATCAATATCAGCTTGCATGTAGATGCAATGGAGTCAAGATACAATAAGGCAAGCAATTACACAACAGTAAAATACTATATCTGCTGTAAATATCAAATAACTATAACAAAAACACACACAAAAAAGTCAAATAAAGATCACTGTAGTTAGACAAGAAGGATACACAAGTAAAAACAAAAATCAATAAAGATTGACAAGAATAATGTTCAATAAGAATATGGAATTAATTAAGACAAAAAAATTACAAGCTTAATCTTAATTAATTAATACTGACTTAAATAATCATAAAGTAATATAATTTTAATGATAATTAACTATAATTAGCTTAGTTATGATCCTATAATTAATATATACTTAAGAAAAATATGACCTATATTAATTAAATCCAATAAGTGAACAATATAAATCAAAATACCATTAAATTTAAAGATAACAGAGTAAGATAATACATTTGAGTAAGATTTTACTAAGATACTGAGGTAGATGCTTACATAAGTACATGGAGACTTTACTGAGATGTTAGGAACTTTTATGGATGAGAGAGCATTATTTAACCAATAGAGTGAAAGACAGCACCTTGGACAAGGTTAGGCCAGGTTAGGCTCAGACACTCATGAGATATTTTCAGTATTGACATTGGAAAGATTCTGGTTTTCAGATATGCCACAGTCATTAAAGGTCAGTAGTTGTTGGTCACACTTTATTTCATATCTTCTTCCTGCTCTTTCCTTCTTTACAATGATCGTTCCATTCCTAGTGTAGCACTGCTTAATAACACCTGGGTTTTGTTTGTGAATTTGATGCAGTCTGTAGAGGAGGGATCCATGCTGCTTGGTAAGGCACTCATTTATATAGAGGTTGGTTTTTTGCTTTGCAGCTGTTTGCATGAGGTCATACTTAGCAGCCTGATTTGCAAGTTTGATGAGCATTCACGTAATGCTGTGGGGACTGTTTTAATCTTTCCTCACAGCTGATTTGATATCAATGTTGATTTTGATCTTTGAAATAATTAAGGGCGTGGGCTACATTACAGCCGTTCTCACCTTGTAGTTCCTCTGGTAGATCCGCAGAGCTAATGATCAGAGAGTCGTGAAGTTGTTGTTGTTCTAAGGCGTCTTCAGAGGCCGCCTGGTGCATCTGGAGATTTATTTATTTTTCCAGCTTTTGAAGGATGTCGCTTTGTCCTGGTCGCATTTCTCTGGTCATAATCTTGTTTATTTGCTCCATTGTGTCACTTGTGAATTGCTTGATTGTTGGTCATCGAAGATTAAAGGAGGCGGACATTGTTTGTTGTTGATGGGAGACCGTGGCTTGCAGAGCCTCAATTGCTTCTAATTGCTGGAGCACTAGATTGTGTAGTTTCTTCAGCCATGGGTTGTCCTGCAATGGTTTGAAATTTATACAGGGAGGCATAGATTGAGTGAATTCCACAGCTTGAGTTTTGAGTTGAGTCGTTGGCAGCGGCTGGGAGAGAGGGTTGGTAACGCCAGGTGCTGTGTTTACCAACACTAGCGATGATCCCAGTGTTGCCGTTGTTTCATTTGGGTCTCTTGGTAACAAGTTGAATGGGCGAGAGGCACCTCTACCTTGCTTGTTGCCAGGTTTGGACATGTTTACGGTGGTAGATACTTGGTAATGTTTACAGAGGTAGATACATGGAGATTGGTAGTGGAGGTGGGTTAAGCATATAGTGTACGCCTGGCAGCAGGGTCATAAATAGACATGCACAATGAAAATTTGTTATTTATGGTTGATTACTGTTGAAGTTTCCTGTGAGTTATGGCATATTAAGTCTTCATGCACTTATCTCTTGCTAGACAGCAGTTAGGCAATGTAGTGTTGGGTGGAGACAAAATTAACCCTAATTTTCTGCCACAGTGCCAGTGTCTCCTGCCTGCATTCCCGCATAGTGATCTGGAAGAGGAAAGTATACAACCCTCTTCCCCACCCTTTCTTTTGAAGGAATAAAGGTATGAAGAAACCCCAGAACTGGTTGATACCTGGTTGATGGGGTTCTGGGAGTTCTTCTACTCCCTAAGCCCAGCCCGAGACCAGGCTTGACTTGTGAGAGTTTGGTCCGCTAGGCTGTTGCTTGCAGCAGCCCGCAGGCCCACATATCCACCACAGCCCGGTTGGTCCGGCACTCCTTGGAGAAAATGATCTAGTTTTCTCTTGAAGGTGTCCATGGTTGTTCCGGCAATATTTCTTATGCTCGCTGGGAGGATGTTGAACAACTGTGGGCCTCTGATGTTTATACAGTGTTCTCTGATTGTGCCTATGGCACCCTTGTTCTTCACTGGTTCTATTCTGCATTTTCTTCCAAAATGAAGAATATTCATTTTGGATCAAAACTAAAATCTTCCAAAAAAACTGAAGACAAAACTCACGAGAAAAACACAGAAACCACAATGGTGCCCCCAGCACCAGGCCAGGAAACACGATCGGACCCCAGCACTGGGCCAGGCACCATGATGGGACCTCAACACCGGGCCAGGCACCAAGATAGAACCCCAGCACTGGGCCAGGCACCATGATGGGACCTCAACACCGGGCCAGGCACCAAGATAGAACCCCAGCACTGGGCCAGGCACCATGATGGGACCCCAACACCGGGCCAGGCACCATGATGGGACCCCAGCACCGGGCCAGGCACCTGAGCCAGGCCATCCACCCAAAATGGGATGAGACACAAACTCCAGAAACCTGCTGCGAGCCATACCCAATTGTCTGAGTGTCAAACAAGAAAGCCCCTGAACCCCAGGATGCACTACACAAAATATCTTTGGATGGTTGCCAGTATATGGATAGTCACCAGTAACTGGACAATTGCCAGTGACCAGTCACCAATGTCTGGTTACTAGCATCTGGATGGTCACCAATATCTGGATGGTCACCATTATCTAGAGGGTCACCAATATCTGGATGGTCACCAATATCTGGATGGTCACCATTATCTGGATGGTCACCAGTATCTGGATGGTCACCATTATCTAGAGGGTCACCATTATCTAGAGGGTCACCAATATCTGGATGGTCACCATTATATTAGATATTAGGTCACCGCACATCCTCTCTTGTGTACTCTATATATTTAAAACTCTGAATTGTAATGTCAATCCTGACCTTCAACGCTTCCTAGAAGGTTGTAACAGAACTCATGGGCACCACACCAGAAACAAATACCTATTTGATATTCCAAGAGTAAGACTTAATCAAACTAGGAATGCTCTACAAATCAAGGGACCCAGAACGTGGAATGACCTTCCCAATCATGTCGAAGATTGTACCTCTCTCAACCAGTTTAAAATGAAAACTAAGTACTACCTAATTAACTCCATGTAACCTACCTTACTTCTAAATGTCAACCCATGTCTTACTATTTAAAAAAAAAAAATGCTGTTTGTTGATCAACTTGTATATTGGCTATTTTCTACCATGTTCCCCTCTTTTTTATCTTTTTTATTTTTCTTTCTTTCAATACAATTTATACTTTAAGCTCAATTACTATTAAGTTTTAGTCTAAGTGGGTTTTCCCCACCTCACCTTGCCTGAAACACTATACGTACTAGTGGCTTTAGGTATTGTATGTACTACCTCTATCTTTATATCAAACACAATGTTTGTACTGTAACTCTGCAACTATGTATGTACTTTCCTAAATAAATTATTATTATATTATATTATTATTATTATCTACAGGGTCACAGTATCTAGAGGGTCACAGTATCTAGAGGGTCACAGTATCTAGAGGGTCACAGTATCTAGAGGGTCACAGTATCTAGAGGGTCACAGTATCTAGAGGGTCACAGTATCTAGAGGGTCACAGTATCTAGAGGGTCACAGTATCTAGAGGGTCACAGTATCTAGAGGGTCACCAGTATCTAGAGGGTCACAGTATCTAGAGGGTCACAGTATCTAGAGGGTCACAGTATCTAGAGGGTCACCAGTATCTAGAGGGTCACAGTATCTAGAGGGTCACAGTATCTAGAGGGTCACCAGTATCTAGAGGGTCACAGTATCTAGAGGGTCACAGTATCTAGAGGGTCACCAGTATCTAGAGGGTCACAGTATCTAGAGGGTCACAGTATCTAGAGGGTCACAGTATCTAGAGGGTCACCAGTATCTAGAGGGTCACAGTATCTAGAGGGTCACCAGTATCTAGAGGGTCACAGTATCTAGAGGGTCACAGTATCTAGAGGGTCACAGTATCTAGAGGGTCACAGTATCTAGAGGGTCACCAGTATCTAGAGGGTCACCAGTATCTAGAGGGTCACAGTATCTAGAGGGTCACAGTATCTAGAGGGTCACAGTATCTAGAGGGTCACCAGTATCTAGAGGGTCACAGTATCTAGAGGGTCACAGTATCTAGAGGGTCACCAGTATCTAGAGGGTCACCAGTATCTAGAGGGTCACAGTATCTAGAGGGTCACAGTATCTAGAGGGTCACCAGTATCTAGAGGGTCACCAGTATCTAGAGGGTCACAGTATCTAGAGGGTCACAGTATCTAGAGAGTCACCAGTAACTAGAGGGTCACAGTATCTAGAGAGTCACCAGTATCTAGAGGGTCACAGTATCTAGAGGGTCACAGTATCTAGAGGGTCACAGTATCTAGAGGGTCACAGTATCTAGAGGGTCACAGTAACTAGAGGGTCACAGTATCTAGAGGGTCACAGTATCTAGAGGGTCACAGTATCTAGAGGGTCACAGCATCTAGAGGGTCACAGTATCTAGAGAGTCACCAGTATCTAGAGGGTCACAGTATCTAGAGGGTCACAGTATCTAGAGGGTCACAGTATCTAGAGGGTCACAGTAACTAGAGGGTCACAGTATCTAGAGGGTCACAGTATCTAGAGGGTCACAGTATCTAGAGGGTCACAGTATCTAGAGGGTCACAGTATCTAGAGAGTCACCAGTATCTAGAGGGTCACAGTATCTAGAGGGGTCGTCAGTATCTGGACAGTTACCAGAAACTAAACAGTTGCCAGTAACTGAACAGCTGCCAGTAACTGAACAGCTGCCAGTAACTGAACAGTTGCCAGTATTTGATTGATTGCCACAATTTGGACAGTCACCAGTCAATTGTCACCAGACAATTACCATATCTGAACAGGTCCCAGTATCCGGACAGTTGCCATATCTGGACAGGTGCTAGCATCTGAAAGGTTACCATTATCTGGACAGTCACCAGTAACCAGACAGTTGCCAGTAACTGGATGGTTGCCACTATCAGGACGGTTACCAGTAACTAGATGGTCACCAATATCCAGATGGTTTCCAGTACCTGAATGGTCACCAATATCCAGATGGTTTCCAGTACCTGAATGGCCACCAATATCCAGATGGTTTCCAGTACCTGAATGGTCACCAATATCCAGATGGTTTCCAGTACCTAAATGGTCACCAATATCCAGATGGTTTCCAGTACCTGAATGGTCACCAATATCCAGATGGTTTCCAGTACCTGAATGGTCACCAATATCCAGACAGTTACCACTACCCAGCCGCCAGCATCCGGACGGTCGCCAATATTTGGATGGTCACCAATATCTGGAAGGTCATCAGTATTTGGACATTTGTCTGTATCTTTCTCGGTTAACCAGCAGAGCCAGTACCTCACTTTCCAGGTCGATGAATAGATCAATATAGTCCAAACACTAACAATTCGATAAGTCAATGTCCAAGCCCCAACAATTCCATAGGCCTATGTCCATACGCCAACATTTGCATAGGCCTATGTAAGACAATGGTGGAGCATACAGCACTCAAGTACTTATGGTGGATGATGAGAGTGCGAGGAACAAGGACCTAGATTCATGAAGCTCCATGTATTTCTTTGTCAGTAGGTTTGCTACGAAGGTTCCCAAGTGCCGGCTAAGAACGCGCCAAAGGGCGATTTAGAGAAGTAAACTTACGAAGATTTCTAAGTACTGTAGTTCACTTAGGTCTTGCTAGATATCACTACGCTTTTAGTTTGACCAATCAGAGAGAAGGTAACATTTTTCATCTTACAGCTGTAGTCAATCACGACGCTGCCATATCAGAGCTTATCCGTGACCACTTGCGACATATTTACATCAAATTTTCTTATAAAATTAGTATATTTCGAAGTAAAACAATGTTTTTTTCAACTTGTACAGTCAGCACCGACATTGTAGTATACAAATATGTTACATTTTTTGTTTACCTACGTAATTCTAAGAGATAGTGTATAGCTCCCCTTCTCGCTCTCAAGACTTGAGGAGTGATGGTATCTATTTACGTATATATTTACCTAAATTTACCCAAGGGCCACAATCTATCTAGTGGCCTCGACGAGGATAAAAAGCCGGGGGCTTGTTAAGTCTCGCTAATTGTCCTAATGATATTTTCTAGCTGGATTTTGGCAGGTACGGCTTCAGCGGGTAGGCAGTTCCATGGGTTTTAACCATCTGGGTAAAAAAAACATATTTTTTCAGTCTTACTTGGGAGGACATACTCTCCAACACTATATCTGTGATTGCCCTGTTACAGTATCAGTGATTTCATACCAGATGATATGAGGCACTTTGAGCTCTGTAATTACTTCATACACTCAGGAATATTGGAAGATATTCTTGTGCTGTACCCAGATTTTGTCAGTGGAGCTAATAGATCAGCCTTAAGTATTTTGTTTTCTCCTGATTCCATGTATGACTGGCCGTCCTGTGAGGTGAGGATGTTGGATGAGTTTGTAGCTGGTTTTTTATCTAGACTATTTATCTATTATTATTATTTATTATTTATTAATATATATACAAGAAGGTACATTGGGATTGCGAGGCTACATAGCATAGTGATTACATTCTTGTAAAGCCACTAGTACACGCAGCGTTTCGGGCAGGTCCTTAATCTAACAGAAAATTTTAAGTAGTAAATACTAGCAAAATTTATAAAAATGATAACAGGTAATGTACATGGTAAGAAAACAAAGAAAAAAAGATGAGAGAAATTGGAAAGTATATTAAAGCACATAGGTAGCTCAGATTGATTGCATTGACAGCTTGAATGATAGTTTAACAAAAATTACAAGGCACATTACACCATATTGCTAGCACTGAAAAGAAGACAGCAATGATCACAAAGGTAAAATTGTTTGGATTAAGTACATAAAGATTGGGAGATTGGGTAACACTAGATACAGACCAAATTTAAAGCACAGTGTAGGAAACTATGAAGATGAAATTAGGTACTTTTTGGTTTTGTTTTTGAATGAGGCAAAAGTCTGACAGCTTTTCAATTCATTAGGGAGTGAGTTCCATAGACTAGGTCCCTTTATTTGCATAGAGTGTTTACACATAATAAGTTTGACTCTGGGGATATCAAGGAGATATTTATTTCTGGTGTGGTGATAATGGGTCCTATTACATCTGTCCAGGGAGAGTTTCAGAGAATGGACTATATGGCCCTTCATACAGAATAGGGAAGCAGCACATTGCTGTGTATGCCTAAGCATGTTAAAAAAAATACATTGTTTGAGAGGAGTCTTGTAGAAACTAGTAAGAGAACTGTAGTTATAATATAATGTTTCCATGATTCAGTGCTTACCTCTTGTCAAAATCGTGAAGTTATTGTTTAGTCAGAGCTGATTTGTTTTTTGTATTGAGACAGGTATTTTCTCCCCTGATTCCATGTATGACTAACCATCCTGTGAGATGGGAGTATTAGATGAACTTATAGCTAGTTTTTTATCTACACTGTGTAATCTTCCATATAGAATAGGGTAGCAGCACATTGCTATGTATACCTAAGCTTCTTAATACAAAAATATCAGTAATAAAGATTTTAAATAATAGTTTGTGTTATTACCAATATTATCCTTATTAAATCATGTTAACCATGGATCATTAAGATCTCATGTTGATATGTAATACAGTAGTCATATTTCTTTTGAATCATTCATTAAATTGTGCATTATGTCTCAATATTTCACTTCTTTGGATATACTGTACTGTATAGTACAAAAAGATAGAATAAAAATAAACCAGTAATATTTCTTTCATTATATTTTTTATTTAAATAACTGCATCAATATTTTTACAGGTGACAGGATTTGTTTCTCACAGGTGCATTATTTGTTAACAAAAATTAGGTTTATTGCTACACACAATGGTGCTACATAGCCTTCCCAGCTTGGTGCCTTCTTTTGATAATTACTTACTGATTGTTACACAGCCAAATTGTGTAACAGGAAGAGGTCTTGGACACAAATTTGTTCCATGATAAATGTAGAGGAATCGGCTGAGCATTCCTCAAATAAAATGGGCTGCCTCAACTTATAAGGTAAATAAAATAAGCATTCCTCAAATAAGTAGCTGCCTCACCTCACTGCCTTAATGCTACATAACCTTCCCGACATGGTGCCTTCTTTTGATAATTACTGGTTCCACACAGCCAAATTGTGTAACAGGAAGAGGAACCCTACTTCCCTCTCTCTTTTTTTAATAGTCCATATAGTCATAATTATAGGTTTAAGTATTCAATGAGAAAAGTTTTTGAAGTTTTTACCCTAACCTAACATCTTTGTGCAGGATATTTTTCTTTTGTGTCTCACTCAGATTTAATTTCAAAATAAAACCAAACAAAATAAATTAAATGTGTGTATGTATAGCTAAGGTACACCCTTACTGATTACTAGGTGAACAGGGGCATTTGGTGATAGTAAATGCTCCCATCAGGCAGGGCTCATAACCTTCTCTCATATTTCATGTTCACCAGTGTTTATTTACTTAATAACTACTGGTATAATATCTTGCTATTATAAAACTAATTCTCCTATCATAAAAGACATATTTACTTCAAGTTTCAAGCAGAGAATGCATATATAACTAACACGAAGGACTCCTCTTCACGAGATTCGCCAACTAATAATCTTTTGTTTATATTAAAATCGATCCCAGTGTTATGTAGTAGAGAAAAATTGAGTTATATCCAGTTACGAGTGGTCGACAGTACACTTAGATGACGGACCAAAAAGTACCTAACTTCATCTTCTTAGTTTCCTACACTGAGCTTTAAATTTGCTCTGTACCTAGTGTTACCCAATCTCCTAATTTTTATGTATTATCAAACAACCTTATCATTGTGTTCATTGCTGTCTTCTTTTATGTGCTAGCCATATGCTGTATTGTGACTACCAATTTTTGTCAACTACCATTCAAGCTGTCATTGCAATCTATCTTATATTGTTTCTGCTGTATTGTGCCTACCAATTTTTGTCAACTACCATTCAAGCTGTCATTGCAATCAATCTTAGCTACGTATGTGCTTTAATATACTGTACCTACAATTTTCTCTCATCTTTTTTTTCATTTCATGTAATCTGTTATCATTTTTTTGTCTATAAATTTTGCAAGCATTTACCTCCTTAAAATTTTCTTAGATTAAGGACCTGCCCGAAACGTTGCGCGTGCTAGTGGCTTTACAAGACTGTAATTACCATATTTGTATCCTCACATTCCTTATGTACATTCTTGTATATGCATAAATAAATAAATAAATAAATAAACTTGATGACGGACCAAAGTTACGAAGGTTTCGGTCCGTCTAATTACCACAAGCTACACAAGCTTCAGAAAGCTTCCTGGCAATACGTTAGTAATGAATAATATGATATATTTACTCATTATAATGTTGGTGCTGAATGTACAACACGAAAAAACATAATTTTAATCTGAAAAAGTATATTTTTATTAAGAAATTAGACAACAATAAAGAGCTGGTGACGCCAAATCAAGTCGACGATCCAAGCATCGGTTAGGTTAGGTTAGGTTAGGTCAGCCTAACCTAACATATCATATTTATTCATTACTAATGTATTTTTAGGAAGCTTTCTGAAGCTTGTGGTAGCTTGTGGTAATTAGACGGACCCCGAAGGTTTTTCTTCTTAGTATAGCTACCTGAATACTGACGTAGTCGCCAAGAAGAAAAACATTGGTAGCTAAGAAGAAAAACATTGGTAGCTAAGAAGAAAAACATTGCTAAGTACCTTGGTGAATGTGGCCCAAGGTGGTCAGGTGGAGCCAGTGACTCCTTTCTTCAACAGTTTTGTCTCTTCCTCGTGGTATATCCTCAATGTCTTCAGTGGTGTGCCCTCACCACACACTTACACTGCCACAACTGTCTTGTGAGTATTGTGGGAGGGACAATTTGGCGGGTATTTTGGACACAGGAGACCGTCTTTAAGATAGGCGAGGAGCGTCAGTGTTATCTCACGGGTCGTGTACACGTCCAATAGTGGAACCTTTGTTGTGATGACGTCACTCGCTCGCTTCCCCGCCACCTTCCTTCTTCAATTTTTATGTATTTATTTTATTTATTTATTTATTTATTTATTTATATATATACAAGAAGGTACATTGGGTTTGAGGGAATACATTGGATAGTACAGTATTTACATTCTTGTAAAGCCACTAGTACGCGCAGCGTTTCGGGCAGGTCCTTAATCTAGCAGATAATTTTAAGTAGGTAATCAGAATTGATTACCTACTAGGTAATTAAGTAAGTATCAGAATTGATAAATGAAAGATACATTACAAGAGAAAAATGAGATGAGAGAGATAAGTAAGTATATTAAAGCACATTGTTATATTAAAGCTCTGATTGGTTACATTGACAGCTTGATTAGTAATTTAAACAAGGTTAATAGACACCATACAGCAGATTGACAGCACATATAAGACAGCAATGATCACAATGGTAAAGATGTTCAAATTGGGAACATAAAGATTGGGAGACTGGGTAGCAAAAGATACAGATAACAAGATTTATAAACACCATACAACAGATTGGCAGCACATATAAGAAAACAGCAATGATCTCAATGGTAAAGATGTTCAAATTGGGAACATAAAGGTTGGGAGATTGGGTAGCAATAATAATAATAATAATAATAATATTTATTTAGGTAAAGGTACATACATAAAGAGATTTTACAAAGTTTGTTGGCTTTATAGATAGAGCTAGTACATACAATGCCTAAAGCCACTATTACGCAAAGCGTTTCGGGCAGAAAAAAACACTAATGACTAAAGCTTAAAACTAATGGGTAAAAAGAACAAAATGTGTTGAGTACAAATAAAAATAGAGGTAAAAGAGGGGGGAACATTGTTGAAAAAGCAGCACAAATACAATTACAAATTATTACATAAAATTACATTCAAACAGCGTTGATTTGAAAAACAAGAAAAAACAAAAACCAGACATGGGTTGACAATAGAGGGGTAAGGTAGGTTACAGGGAATTTATTAGGTATAGCTTCGTTTTTAACTTAAACTGGTTGAGAGAGGTACTGTCTTTAACATGGTTGGGAAGGTCATTCCACATTCTGGGCCCCTTGATTTGTAGAGCATTTCTGGTTTGATTAAGTCGTACTCTAGGAATATCAAAACTGTATTTATTTCTGGTGTGATGCTCATGGGTTCTGTTACAACCTTCTATGAAGCTTTTGAGATCAGGATTGGCATTATAGTTTAGCGTTTTATATATGTATAATACACATGAGAGAATGTGCAGTGACTTAATGTCTAACATATTCAGAGATTTGAGTAGGGGTACCGAGTGATGTCTGGGGCCAGAATTGGATATTGTCCTAATAGCAGCTTTGTGTTGAGTAATTAGAGGACGTAAGTGATTTTGGGTAGTAGAGCCCCAAGCACAAATACCATAGTTGAGATATGGATAGATAAGGGAGTAATAGAGAGTCACCAGGGCAGGGCGTGGTACATAATATCTGATCTTAGAAAGAATGCCCACAGTTTTTGAAACTTCTTTTGATATGTTTAGAATGTGTCCCTGGAAATTCAGCTTGTGGTCAATGAGAATGCCAAGGAATTTGCCATCTAATTTGTTACAATAATAATAATAATAATAATTTTTATTTAGGCAAAGGTACATACATAAAGAGATTTTACAAAGTTTGTTGGCTTTATAGATAGAGCTAGTACATACAATGCCTAAAGCCACTATTACGCAAAGCGTTTCGGGCAGTGTATTGTTTTTTTGGGTAAATTTGGGTATTGTTTATTTTGAGGTTTATTTGATTAGAGGATTTATTGCCAAACAGAATATAGAAAGTTTTGTCAATGTTAAGGGTGAGTTTGTTGACAGTTAGCCAAAGATGGACTTTATTTAGCTCAGTATTTACTGTGGCATTTAGAGCAAGGGGATCAGGACTGGAGTAAATGAAGGTTGTGTCGTCAGCAAATAGAATTGGTTTGAGGTGTTAGGAGGCATTTGGAAGGTCATTAATGTAGATGAGAAAAAGGAGAGGGCCAAGTATGCTGCCCTGGGGAACACCAATGTTGATGGGTAGGGTGGGAGAAATTGTATTATTCACAGAAACACATTGGAGCCTGTCAGTAAGGTAGGATTTGAGGTATTGTAGGGAGTGTCCTCTGACACCATAATGATGTAATTTAAGAAGAAGGTTTTGGTGGTTGACAGTATCGAAAGCTTTACGCAGGTCCACAAATAACCCAACAGGGAACTCATTTTTATCAAGAGCTGTATGAATCGAGTTAAGCATACTAATAAGTGCATCGTTAGTGCTTTTTTTGGGCCTGAAGCCATATTGGCAAGGGCTAAGTATATTGAGTTTGGCTAGATATGAGTAAAGCTGCTTATAGATTAGTTTTTCAAAAATTTTTGACAAGTTTGGCAGGATTGATATAGGTCTGTAGTTGTTAACATCTGTGAGATCACCACATTTGTGGACAGGCGTTACTCTCGCTTTTTTTTAGAATATCTGGAAAGGTTTGGAGTTCAAGTGACTTGTTGAAGAGCAAAGCAATAGCAGGGGCTAAAGATCTGGAGGCTTTTTTGTAGATTAAAGTTGGTATCTCCTCAAGGGCACCAGACTTGGTTTTAAGGGAAAGGATTATCTCATTGATGTCAGTGGAATTAATAGGCTTTAGGTACAGAGACTGGGGATAGTTCCCTGTAAGATAGTCCTTAATGTCAGTACTGGAAGATGGAATATCATTAGCAAGGGATGAACCAATGGAAGAGAAGAACCTATTGAACTCAATAGCAGAATCAGAGGCTGAAAGCTGACCATCGTTATTAGACAGGAGAGTCGGTTTGTTATTTAAAGACTTCTTTGATCCCAATATTTGTGAAATTGTTCTCCAAGTTTGTTTAATGTTGCTCTTTATTTGGGTAAATTTATCTTCGTAGTATTTAGTTTTGGCTCGTCTAATTATCTTAGATAGGAATAATGAGTAATTCTTTGAGAATTCTTTGGAGACAATTCCTAACCTATACTTCTTCTCAAGGTCATGTTTTTTATTAATAGATTTAAGTATTCCCTTTGTAAGCCAGGGATTGTTAAGCCTTTTGGTTGTGACTTGTTTTGTAAGCATAGGACAGTGGGTATTATAAAGGCTAAGAGTTTTTTGAAGAAAAGATTGAACTGCTAGGTTGATGTCCTCTATATTACCTAATTCGGACTCCCAGTTGACATTATCAGTAGCAGTTATAAAATTGTCTATAGCAGTTTCATTGTGTAGTCTAAAACGTATCTCTCTTGACTCAAGAGGTGGTTTGCTAATGTTAGTTAAGAGAAATGTGGGGTAATGGTCTGTAGTGCTATCGGTGATTATACCTGAAGTAAGCGGAGAGGTTATGTTTGTCCAGATGTGATCTAGAGTCGTGGCAGTGCTATCAGTAATTCTAGTAGGTCTAGTGATTAAGGGTATGAGGAAGCAGGAATTCATACAGTTGAGGAAGCTAACAGCAGTAGGGTGTTCTGGCTCGCAGAGGTCAATATTAAAGTCCCCTGCGATAATTAGGTGGTTTTTGTTCAGTCTGTTATCAAGTATTAGATTTCTAAGGTTTGAGTTGAATTCAGACACATCAGTGTTAGGAATTCTATAAACTGCACCCACAGACAGGACAGACTCGGCACCCTTGACTCTGAAGCTGGCGAAGATATACTCCCCATAGCAGTCTCTAGTTCTAATTTCTTTTAAGCATGTTAGTTCTTGGTGGTAGTAAAGAGCAGTGCCCCCACCTCTCTGAAGTTGACGACAGTTGTGGATTGCTGAGTAGTTAGGCATGTTAAAGAGTTGAGTAGTATCCTCTTTCAACCATGTTTCAGTAAGTATAATAAAAGAGAATTTGTTGTCAATAGCTTCAATCAAGGCACTAACATCATCGAAGTGTTTACCTAGGGATCTAACGTTCAAATTGATTACAGAGATATTGTGATTATGAGTTAATACATTGTTTACATCATGTGCTGCAAAATATCTGCAATTTAGATCATTAAAGTGATTATTGTCATAGATAGTGGATAAGAGGTTAAGTTCTGGGTCTATACTTGACTGCATAAAAAAAGCTGATTGCAGGAAAAACAAGAAAAAAAAATGTACACAATACTGCACAAAACAAACACAAAAGGGGCTTACAGGGGTACAATGGAGTAAGGGAGTATGGCTAGGCTAGGCAACCTAGGTAATAAATGAGATTAAAGAAAAAAACATATAAACATGGACTATACAAAACACAAGATATAGATATACAAAACAAAAATATAAACAAGACTAAGCAATACAAAAAACAAATTGAGCAAAAATGAAAAATGAGGTAGATTGCTTACAGGTACTCTCAGGTACACTGTAAGTAACAATAGACAGATAATATATATCAATATAGAAAAGAATGTCACGATACAATAAGATAAGCAATTATATGAACAGATGAAAAACAAATCTGCTGTAAAATAGAAAGTAATTATAGCAAAACACAACAATATAATAATATAACAATACAATAAGAGCTTACAAAGTATTGAGTCTGCTAAATTAGAGAATAATTATGGCAAGACACAACAATAAATGCAAGTAAACAAAGAATTGAAACAATTAGAGGTAGAATTAAGGTCACTAGATAGCCATGGAGGATACACAAGTTTGGTGGAGAGAACAAAAAATCAGTAGAGACTGTCAAGATGAATATATAAAAAAATTTGACATGATAATTGTAAAGTAAAATAATCTTAAAGATAATAAATTTTATTAAGCTTAGTTTTAACTTATAATTAGTATGAACTTAATTAAAAGAACAAAAATGAGATCAATAATTGATTTCAATAAATGACATAGATCAATACAAATAAATTTAAAATATAAATGGAATAGGGTAAGATTAGATTTAAGAGTAAAATTTTACAATGAAACTGAGGTAGATGCTTGCATAAGTGCATGGAGACTTGATGGATTATTTAGGAAATTATATGAATAAGAGAACATTAGGTAAATGGTAAGGCAGAGACAGCACCTTAGACAAAGTTAGATTAAGTTAGGTTAGGCTCAGGCACTGAAAGAGTTATTTTAAGTACTGGCATTGGTCGGGTTCAGGTTTTCAGATATACCACAATCACTTAAGAAGGCCAGGAGTTGTTGGTCACATTTTATTTCATATCTTTTTCCTATAATTTCCTTCGTCGCAAAAATCGTACCATTCCTAGTGTAGCACTGCTTGATAAGACCAGGTTTTTGTTTGCGAATTTGGCGCAGCCTGTAGAGGAGGGATCCACGCTGCTTTGTAAGACACTCATTTATATAGAGGTTGGTTTTTTGCTTAGCAGCTGATTGTATGAGGTCAAACTTCGCAGAGGGATTTGCAAGTTTGATGAGCATTCTCCTGTTACGGGGATTGTTTTTATTTATCCTAATAGCCGATTTGATTTGAACATTGACACTGATCTTTGAATTAATTAGGGTGTTGGCTATGTTACAGCAATCCTCACCTTGTTGTTCATCAGGTAGAGCTAATTATCAGGGAGTCATGAAGTTGTTGTTGCTCTTGGTCATCTTCGGAAGCCGCCTGGTGAATCTGAAGGAGATTGATCTGTTTTTCCAGCTTTTGAAGGAGGTCACTTTGAGCTGTGAGGGTTTCTTCGGCCTGAATCTTACGTATTTGATCCATTGCATCATTTGCAACAGTTTGTATGTTGAGAATTTCTTGGTTGTTGTTCATCGACGATTCAAGGAGGCGGTCTATGGTATGTTGTTGTCGGGTGACTGTGTCTTGGAGGGCCAATGTGATGACTTATATTGAATTTTGTAACTAGCTCATCAAGATTGTAACTTGCTTAGCTAAATGAATTGTGGGGTTCAGTCCCTGAGCCCATTATGTGCCTCTGTAACCCTTTCCACTACCGCCCACAAGATGGGTATGGGGTGCATAATAAATGAACTAAACTAAACTTAAGTTTCACGTTCAATTTGTTATATTAAGGGACTTTCAATTAGGATTTGTATTATTCTATTGCTTTGCCTCTGCGCTATTCAGTTAATTTCAGCTAGGGTACGCTAGTTGCAGTGCATTCGGGTTGGGTCCCCCCCCCCATTTTTTCCTCCGGTTATTTCGTCCTATTACACTCGTTTCCCTCATTATATATTCTAAATATTGTGCATTATATTTGACCACCCATTCTTCATCGTTTCGGCAGTACATTAAGATACATTTGGAATGCTACAGAGAAGTTTAGCATGGCCTCGCGCACGGTGTCATGCAAAAACTGGCCATTCGGCCTTCCTACGGCAAGCATAAGCCAGTCAGTTAGCATGATGTCGGCCAGCAATCAGCCAGCATGCTGTTGGCCATACGGTCGCTAACGTTCTTTGGCCATCTGGCCTTCTGGGCTAATTTACTCTTCTTGTTCCTTCGCCATTGTTGTTTCTTACTACGTAATAGTATTCTATTTAATTTAACCTCATCTCATTAGGTTAGGGGCCCTTACCTCCAACTGCTATTCCTTCCCCTGTGCTCTGCTCGCTTGGCGCACAACGTCGGCTTATTCTGTTCCCTTTTTTCGCAGCCACGACAAGCCGGAAACCCCCCCCCCCACCACCACCACCCTCCTCACCCTACTGCGGCGAGGAAGAGAACGCGAGCCGGATATTCCTCTTATCACCGTTACAACGCACGCAGCGGCGCCGGGATGCAGCCGCCCAGGGCCTATGTTAATACTATTATCATCCCTTATTTGCTGGGCTATATGGTAGAATTAATATTATTCCGTATCGTTACTGTCATTCCAGTATTATTTTATTAAGAATATAATCTGTTATTATGGTTTGGCGTTGCTTTCTTAATTTCTTCCATTCTGCGGCACTTGCCGTCATCGGTTATTTACGATATTACATTGTATTCTTACATTGTACGATTATTTACGACATTGTATTCTTAATATTATCCTTATTACAGTTACTGGATGCCAGTTCCCTGCCGTCGATTTCACTTTGCTCCTGTTCTAAAAGATGTAGCCGAAGTTCGCTATCACGGCCTACTACCTGCGGCTTGCAGACGCTCATTGACAACACAAGACTACACTCAGCGGCCACTTAAGGCAGACTCCTTGGCTTCTATTCAGCCCTATCACCCGTCTGGAGGCAGAGATGGGATAGAGACCATGGGTAATGTTCCCCGCTCACATTCTACATCCGCTTAGGACACAAGCATGTTATAGATTTGGCTTTAAGAATTATCTTATTATTCTTATTCTTTTTACTTATCTTATTCTTATTATTATTATATCTTACTTATTCTTATATCTTATCTTATTCTTATTATTATTATATCTTACTTATTCTTTTTACCCATTAGTTTTAAGCTTTAGTCATTAATGTTTTTCCTGCCCGAAACGCTTTGCGTAATAGTGGCTTTAGGCATTGTATGTACTAGCTCTATCTATAATAATAATAATAATAATAATAATAATAATTTTTATTTAGGCAAAGGTACATACATAAAGAGATTTTACAAAGTTTGTTGGCTTTATAGATAAGAGCTAGTACATACAATGCCTAAAGCCACTATTACGCAAAGCGTTTCGGGCAGGAAAAAACACTACTGACTAAAGCTTAAAACTAATGGGTAAAAAGAAAAAAATGCGTTGAGTACAAATAAAAATAGAGGTAAAAGAGGGGGGAACATTGTTGAAAAAACAGCACAGATACAATTACAAATTATTACAGAAAATTACATTAAAACAGCGTTGATTTGTAAAACAAAAAAAAACAAAAAAAAAAACATACATGGGTTGACAATAGAGAGGTAAGGTAGGTTACAGGGAATTTATTAGGTATAGCTTCGTTTTTAACTTAAACTGGTTGAGAGAGGTACAGTCTTTAACATGGTTGGGAAGGTCATTCCACATCCTGGGCCCCTTGATTTGTAGAGCATTTCTGGTTTGATTAAGTCGTACTCTAGGAATATCAAAACTGTATTTATTTCTGGTGTGGTGCTCATGGGTTCTGTTACAACCTTCTATGAAGCTTTTGAGATCAGGATTGGCATTACAATTTAGCGCTTTGTATATGTATAGTACACATGAGAGAATGTGCAGTGACTTAATGTCTAACATATTCAGGGATTTGAATAGGGGTACCGAGTGATGTCTGGGGCCAGAATTGGATATTGTCCTAATAGCAGCTTTGTGTTGAGTAATTAGAGGACGTAAGTGATTTTGGGTAGTAGAGCCCCAAGCACAAATACCATAGTTGAGATATGGATAGATAAGGGAGTAATAGAGAGTCTCCAGGGCAGGGCGTGGTACATAATATCTGATCTTAGAAAGAATGCCCACAGTTTTTGAAACTTTTTTTGATATGTTTAGAATGTGTCCCTGGAAATTCAGCTTGTGGTCAATGAGAATGCCAAGGAATTTGCCATCTAATTTGTTACAAATTTGGGTATTGTTTATTTTGAGATTTATTTGATTAGAGGATTTATTGCCAAACAGAATATAGAAAGTTTTGTCAATGTTAAGGGTGAGTTTGTTGGCAGTTAGCCACAGATGGACTTTATTTAGCTCAGTATTTACTGTGGCATTTAGAGCAAGGGGATCAGGACTGGAGTAAATGAAGGTTGTGTCGTCAGCAAATAGGATTGGTTTGAGGTGTTGGGAGGCATTTGGAAGGTCATTAATGTAGATGAGAAAGAGGAGAGGGCCAAGTATGCTGCCCTGGGTGTTACGACCCTGGGTTCTCCAGTGGAAACCAGAGGTCAAAATTGAGCTATTAAACTTCCTGGTAGCACAGTTGGGCATCTAGAATGTCAATTGTTTGTATCTTCCCTGCCAGACGTAAGACTATTATTGTTTCTCAAAGAGCATTTAAAGACTGAGCTGGGGGTTGATTATTAAATAATAACATAGGCACCAACTTTGCTTACTAATACTTTCTAATCATTCATAAAGTAACAATACGTTGCATAGGGGAAGATCTTTAATGTGCTTAGCTGCACGATCAATTAGGCTCCTCCCGGCACCACGACATGAGGGAGGCAGCTGGTGGCTAGCTCGGTCTTCTCTTGGCTGGTGGCGTGAGGTTAAGACCTACTCTGTGGCTGTATCCCTACTCTCCTTCCTTCTCCTCTTACTTATTTCCCTTACCTGAAGTTCCTGTACCCTTAAGTTAAGTATTATATGGTGTAAGTGTGCCTACTCTGGTAGTAACGATTGGGGAGACCTGGGGATAGTATTTTGCCAGTGTTTGGGTACCCCTAAGTGTTGTGTTTTGTATTAGGGTCCCACGTGGTTTCACTACCCTAAGCTGCATCCAGCTTCAGTGCTTATCCAGTAGTACTTTACCCTAGCTTGTTATTAGTGTAAACCTTGTATCCTGCCTACGTGGACCAAGGCTTTTAACGTAAGATAGTGTGGTAAAGTTATTATTATTATTGTTATTGGTGTGAGTGTATATGGGGGGTTGTTAACGGGTTAATAAATAAGTACATGAATTACAGAGTATCTCTTCTTCCAAGGTGGGAGCGCAGTGATCAACCCTTAGACGAACATATTTGGTCTTGTAGCAAGTTATTACTACTGTGGATAGTTTATTTTGGGGGCCGGGCCTTTTAGCTCTCCCATATTTGATACTCCTGTCTTCTAACTACCTATACCCCTTAATAGTACCAGTACCCCATAGAAGCCCCACTCATATCAGTTGTAACAAGTGGTTGGCCAGTCCGGGAGGAACATTATAAGTGTAAAAAATTAGATTCTTGAGTGCCAAAATTAAAATTTTTTATTTCCGCAGAACGGTTGTGTGCTAGCCTAGGGTCCAGCTCATCTAGCAAAGGACATTCTTGCACTGACTGGACACCCAGCTGGATCCCTTCACGATTAAGGTTAGTGTGGCCTTGTGTTAGGGGCCGTGCAAATTTTTGGGTTTTTTTTCCAATTTTTATTTTTTAATTTTTTCTTTGGCTGGGAGCTAAAATTATTAGTGATGTCTTCTGAAATGCAGAACCTGGCAAGGGAGCCTTCAGTGGTAGAGATAAAGAAACTTAAAAAGTCTAATTTAGTATTGTTAGGCCAGGAATTTGGCCTAGAATTAAATGTCGCAGATAAAAAGTGGACTTTGGTGAATGAAATATTACAACATTGTATTGATGAACAACTATTGGCAAGTGATACACCTTTATGCCAGCCTAGCCAAGCAGAAAGTGCAACTCATAGGGAAAGTGAATTAGCTTTAGAGTTAGCAAAAATAAAATTAGAGGAGCAAAAACTCAAAACCGAGGAGGCTAGAATTAGAGCGAATGCCACTGGAACTCCACCTGCCGGGGATTCAAACCCCAGGCATTATGAGAAAAAGCATAATTTGCCTGAATTTTCAGAGTCTGACCCTGAAAGGTTTTTCAACCATTTTCAGAGAGTGGCCACGTCCATGAACTGGCCAAAGGAAGAGTGGGTGAAAATCCTACAGGGAAGACTTAGGGGTAAAGCACAAGATATTTTTATAAACATGCCTGACGACGAGTGTTTCGAATATGATAAAGTCAGGGAATGTATTTTGCGGGCATATGAAATTACTCCTGAAGCTCACCGCCAAGTTTATCGTAACCTTAGGCCTACTCACAACCAACCGCTCACTGAATTTGTGAATGATCAAATTCGATTATTTGATAGATGGATTCGCTCGGCGAAAGCCGAAACATACGAGGCTCTCAGGAACTTAATTTTAATGGAGCATTTTATAGATGTTATGCCAGAGAACGTATCACAATACATTAAAGGAAGGATAGAGTTAAATTCTAAAATAGGGGATTTGGCCAAGTTGGCAGAAAACTACCAATTGGCGGGCAAAAGGCCCAATAAAAATAATTATACCCCACAGAGTAGCAAACCTTATACCCACAGCCAGTCCAGACCAGCTCATTCTAACCCTTTACCTAATGCACCTTCTGTTTCAGACATAACTAACCCTGTTAAAGTGTCTAGCCCAACGGCACCTAAAGGTGAACCGAAGGGTAATTCTGTTAGTAATGTCTCTTCTCCCCGACGTTTTTGTGGTCACTGTAATCGTTCAAACCACAATATTAGCCGTTGTTGGCAACTGTACCCAGAAAAAAGACCCAATGCTCTAGTTGTGACACAGGGCTTGAGGCCTTCGGAAGGGTTAGGGAGTAAGACCTCCAACCCACAGTGGTTGGACTTGCTTACCCCATTCTTATCGAAAGGGAGACTACTTTTGTCTGAGGGTTCTTCCTGGAAGGACGTGGTGATCTTCCGAGACACCGGTGCCATCCAGACTTTAATTTTAGAGAGTGCATTGCAAGGTGCCAACACTCTCGACACTGGAGAGGTGGTACTGGTCGAGGGTGTCACTAGTGATACTCGGGCAGTACCCCTCCATAAGGTTACCCTGGAATCTGATTTCCACAAGGGTGTTTGTACAGTCGGAGTCACTTCATACCTACCTTTCCCTAATGTTGATGTAATAGTTGGTAATGATTTAGCAGGGGATAAGGTAGGGGACTCCAGACTGCCTATTATGTTGCCTACCCCTAAGGTTTGCCTGGATCCACCCGCCGCAGAGGATAATGTTGTGTACCCTGCGTGCGCGGTGACCAGGTCTATGGGACTTAAATGTAAGGGCAGCCCTGTGCTTGCCAAGGTGGTAAATCCCGAGGTCACGAGGAGTTTTCCGAGTGGTGAAAACCAAGTGGACCTCGCGGACACATTCATGGCCCGACTCGATGACGTGGCCGAGGACATTGTGGAGAGCCTGCCACTGCCGTCTACCGAGAGTAGTGGAGAGGTGGAGGAGAACAATGTTGAGCCTCGGCCAATGGCATCTGACCAAGGCCTAGATGCCTCCTTGAGTGAGTTACAGAAAGCTGACCCCACTCTTGCAGATTGTCATGAAACAGCCGTCTCTATGGAGGAAATTGTAGACGCAGCAACTGGGTACTACTACAATGATCGGATTTTGATGAGAAAATGGAGACCACAGGGGGCTCCCTTGTCAAATGAGTGGGAGGTAGTCCACCAGGTTATGTTGCCGACCTGCTATAGAGAAAGAGTTTTGGCAGCTGCTCATGATGATCCTATGGGGGGACATCAAGGTATTAATATTACGTATCACAAAATTTTAAAGTATTTTTTCTGGCCCAAGCTGAAAAGCGATGTGGCAAAATTTTGTAATGCGTGTATTGTTTGTCAACTGGTTGGGAAACCAAACCAGACTCCACCTAAAGCTCCTCTAAGGCCTATTGTCGTGCCAGAGGAACCATTTTCTCATGTGGTAATGGACTGTGTTGGACCATTACCTAGAACTAAGTCTGGTAATATTTACCTAATCACGATGATGTGTATCACTACTCGTTACCCAGAGGCTTTTGCTGTAAGGAACATCCGAGCAAAAACTGTTGTTGCTCGTATGTTGCAATTTTTTTCCACTTTTGGACTGCCTCGGGTCGTGCAAACTGACAATGGTACTAATTTTAAGTCTGATGTTTTCGAGCAATTTTGTAAGGAACATGGAATAACTCATAAGGTTTCCAGCCCATACCATCCACAGAGTCAGGGGGTAATTGAACGTTTCCATCTAACTCTGAAGCAGATGTTGAAGACATCGTGCGAGAGTTCCCACACCTTCTGGGATGAGAATTTACCGTATGTTTTGTTTGCGGCTAGAGAGGGACTACAAAGTTCACTGGGCTGTTCTCCTTTTGAGTTAGTCTTTGGCCATAAAGTTCGTGGACCCTTGCAAATGTTACAGGAGAATCTGTTAGGGAACGTAACGTTATCCGAAGGTTCGGCTTTCTTTGCGCAACACCACCAGAGACTCAAGGACTGCAAGGCGGCTGCATTTAAGTATCTTGGCAAGGCCCAAGAAAAGATGAAAGAACATAACGATGCTAAATCTAAGTTACGGGTATTTCAGCCTGGCGACCCTGTCCTGGTATTAAAGCCTCGACTAGGGAACACCATGTCCCACAAGTACGAAGGCCCCTACATTGTGACAGAAAAGACGGGGGACCTCACGTACAAAGTGAGGCACTCTGACAAACGTAACCAGGTAATGCTCATACATGTAAATCGACTGAAGAAGTTCCAGGGCCCCAGGCCCATTGCACTAACCAATGTTTCCATTTCCAGTGAGAGAGGGGATGATTGTTCTGGGGACCCAACTAATCTCATTTTCAATAATTCTAGTTCTGTGAATGCTGTGGAGGAACTGTCCCATTTGCAGATGGCCCAACGTGAAGAGGTGCAGTCGTTGGTTGATGAATTCTCCAGTCTGTTCGGGGAGGTCCCGACCCAGACTGATGCCATTTGCCATGATGTCGAGTTGACGGACTACACTCCCATTCGCCTTCAACCCTATCGGATGAGTCCAGAAAAGAAGGCCATCGTACGGAAGGAGGTCGACTTCTTGCTCCAGCACGGCCTCATCCGGCCGAGCCAGGGCTCTTGGTGCTCGCCCTGCCTTTTGGTCCCCAAACCAGACGGCTCCTGGCGATTATGCACCGACTATCGGCAGCTCAACAAGGTGACCATTGTGGATGCCTATCCGCTGCCCCTCCTCGAGGACTGCATTGACGAGTTGGGAAATGCCAAGTACGTTTCGAAATTCGACCTCTCGAGGGGGTATTATCAAATCCCACTCACTGAACGTGCTAAACAGCTCACCGCGTTTGTGACACCCAAGGGTGTTTTTGAGTATCAGGTGTTACCGTTCGGCTTGCGTAATGCCCCTGCCACGTTCCAGAGACTCATGAACTCTCTACTCGCTAAGGTGCCAAATTGTCGGGCGTATTTAGATGATATCGTGCTGTTTGACAGTAATTGGGCTGACCACATAGCTAGGTTACGCCAGTTGTTTGCCATCTTGAAAAGGGCAAATCTTACCTTAAATGCTAAAAAGTGTCATTTTGGCCAAGGCACAGTGACGTACCTCGGTTATGAAGTGGGCCAAGGAAAAGTGTTACCTCGGCAAGATAAAATCAATGCCATTCTGGAGTATCCAGTACTAAAGTCTAAAAAGGACGTTCAAAGATTTATCGGTATGTGTGCGTACTATCGACGTTTTTGTCAGAACTTTTCCAGTGTTGCCACTCCTCTCACAGACTTGTTGCGGAAAGCCGTTAAATTTAAGTGGTCATCAGACTGTGCAGAGGCATTTAAAAATTTGAAATTGATCTTAGCTTCCGCCCCAGTGCTTGCTAGTCCAAGGCTCGACCGACCGTTTAAAATTCATGTTGACGCGTCTGACTCGGGTGCTGGTGCAGTGTTGTTGCAAACTGGGGATGATCAGGTGGAACACCCAGTATATTATTACTCTGTGAAATTCGACAAGGCGCAACGCAATTATTCAGTGGTAGAAAAAGAGGCGTTGGCGCTAGTGTTAACATGTAAAAAGTTCGAAGTTTACCTCACAGGTAATATAGTGGAAGTGTACACGGACCATAACCCACTAGTCTTCCTGACTCAGATGAAGGGTAAGAATAAACGCATCCTCAGGTGGGCGTTGTACCTACAGGACTTCAATCTTTCCATTACCCACCTACCGGGCAGACTCAACGTGATAGCCGACGCTCTGTCCCGGTTGCCTGAATAACATTCATCTGAGCCACAGAAAGCCATTTACCAACTGTCATGCTTTAGTTAATTTTTTTTAGGTTCTCCTGTGACATTAAATATTCCATGTCCAATTTATTTACTTCCCTGTTCTTTTATTTTTTTGTGTATGTTTTTTTTTTTCTTTCAGAGAACTCCTTTGTATTTTTTTTTTTTTGCAAAGAAATTGCTTTTGATTGATTTTTTGTTTTTGTCATATGTTTTTCTTTTTGTTCTCTGTATACTCTTACAAAAAAATATGACTACTATTCTAGTAGTCACATTTTTTTTTCTCTGAAGGGGGGAGGAGTGTTACGACCCTGGGTTCTCCAGTGGAAACCAGAGGTCAAAATTGAGCTATTAAACTTCCTGGTAGCACAGTTGGGCATCTAGAATGTCAATTGTTTGTATCTTCCCTGCCAGACGTAAGACTATTATTGTTTCTCAAAGAGCATTTAAAGACTGAGCTGGGGGTTGATTATTAAATAATAACATAGGCACCAACTTTGCTTACTAATACTTTCTAATCATTCATAAAGTAACAATACGTTGCATAGGGGAAGATCTTTAATGTGCTTAGCTGCACGATCAATTAGGCTCCTCCCGGCACCACGACATGAGGGAGGCAGCTGGTGGCTAGCTCGGTCTTCTCTTGGCTGGTGGCGTGAGGTTAAGACCTACTCTGTGGCTGTATCCCTACTCTCCTTCCTTCTCCTCTTACTTATTTCCCTTACCTGAAGTTCCTGTACCCTTAAGTTAAGTATTATATGGTGTAAGTGTGCCTACTCTGGTAGTAACGATTGGGGAGACCTGGGGATAGTATTTTGCCAGTGTTTGGGTACCCCTAAGTGTTGTGTTTTGTATTAGGGTCCCACGTGGTTTCACTACCCTAAGCTGCATCCAGCTTCAGTGCTTATCCAGTAGTACTTTACCCTAGCTTGTTATTAGTGTAAACCTTGTATCCTGCCTACGTGGACCAAGGCTTTTAACGTAAGATAGTGTGGTAAAGTTATTATTATTATTGTTATTGGTGTGAGTGTATATGGGGGGTTGTTAACGGGTTAATAAATAAGTACATGAATTACAGAGTATCTCTTCTTCCAAGGTGGGAGCGCAGTGATCAACCCTTAGACGAACATATTTGGTCTTGTAGCAAGTTATTACTACTGTGGATAGTTTATTTTGGGGGCCGGGCCTTTTAGCTCTCCCATATTTGATACTCCTGTCTTCTAACTACCTATACCCCTTAATAGTACCAGTACCCCATAGAAGCCCCACTCATATCAGTTGTAACACTGGGGAACACCAATGTTGATGGGTAGGGTGGGCGAAATTGTATTATTCACAGAAACACATTGGAGCCTGTCAGTAAGGTAATATTTGAGGTATTGTAGGGAGTGTCCTCTGACACCATAATGATGTAATTTAAGAAGAAGGTTTTGGTGGTTGACAGTATCGAAAGCTTTACGCAGGTCCACAAATAACCCAACAGGAAACTCATTTTTATCAAGAGCTGTATGAATCGAGTTAAGCAACAAGCCAACAAGTTATAAATAAATCGAGTTATAAACCAATCGAGTTATAAAGCCAACAAACTTTGTAAAATCTCTTTATGTATGTACCTTACCGAAATAAAAATTATTATTATTATTATTATTATAATTGGTTCTTATTCCATTTTATTGTTTATATATATATTGCTTTGTTGTATATACCCGTTCTTGGTATATGTATTGTTTATATTATCAAGATTTATAGTGTTTCGTATTATCCCTGTTTATAGTTGCTTTGTGCTTTCTTGCTGTTCTCCTACTGGCTTTCTCCCACCTTTGCTCTTAGCAAAGGTACTTCCCCCTTCCGTTTGCTGGAAGATTCTTAGAATTGTTAGCCCCCTTCATTGCTACAGTATAGTTATTCGGAAAACTCTTATTCATCCAGGATTGTTAATTAAGGAATCTCTTAATTCCTGCTGCTGGGCTCCCTCCCCCCGTTTTTCGTCTCCGTATTGATTCAGCTAGGGTTTACCTCTCGTCTGTGCTCTTGCCGGTCACGATAACACTACATGCCACTTCTGCCCACCCTTACTGCCTTATATCTTTCAGCCAGGGGGAGGTGATCTACGCGACAAAAAATCGACGCACGCTCCGACTGGACCAGGTATCGCTTACATGGTCAGGAATCAACACTTCGGATCCTACAAGCACAGTGCAGGACGCACGCATACCCTAGCCCAGCGAGCGCCCCCCGGCAAGTTCTACCCGGCCCGTGCCCCAGTGAACAGGCAACACTTCTTCAGGGCGATTAATTCGCGCCGCCCTCGCAGAGCTAGGCTCGCCTTCAGCCGACCACGCCCTCTTACCTTTAGAATTGACAGGGCCACTCGGCTTTCTTGACGGGCTCGCCATCGGAGATAATGGCGGGTCCAGCAACCAGCTGGAACCCCAGCTGACTACGTCCGGGACGTTGTTGCTCTGCCACTCTGAGGCCTCCTTGCGACCAGCGGGCCTCGCCCTTCGGGGGGGGGGGGGGGGGGTCCGGCCAGCTGGCCTGCGGTGGGGGTGCAGCGCCGGTCCCCAAGTGTCCCGCTGTCCGCAGCTAATCCTTTGCCCAGTCTAGGTGCTAGTAAGAGTCAGGAAACACTTCTTATTCCTTGGCGGCCGGCCTCACGCCCTGGGAAAAACTTCTCCCATTTGTCGTATCAGTTTTCCCCAGTCACTAGGTATTTTCTGCCCGCCTGTTAATTCTAGGATTTCCCATTATGTCTTGGTAGGGCTCCGTTAAGTGTTGTGTCTATACACTTTATTTCCCCTTTGTGTCCTGACTGTTATACCTAGTTCTAATTACATTTCATCTGCCATTAGGTTTCTGCAGAACGTGTTTGCCATGTCTAGGCTATGCTTACTACTACGGGGGTACATTTTAAGTTAATTAGTCCTCAGACATGTTACATTTGTTAATTCCTACTTATATTATTTACATGTTCTGCAGAATTTAATTTACTAATAAAAAATTTAAGCCCATTCGGCCTGTGTCTTTTTCCCCTTGGTCAGAAAATTAGGTACTTTTTGGTTTCGTTTTTGAATGAGCTAAAAGTCTGACAGCTTTTCAATTCATTAGGGAGTGAGTTCCATAGACTAAGTCCCTTTATTTGCATAGAGTGTTTACACAGATTAAGCTTGACTCTGGGGATATCAAGGAGATATTTATTTCTGGTGTGGTGATAATGGGTCCTATTACATCTGTCCAGGGAGAGTTTCAGAGAATGGACTATATGGTCCTTCATACAGAATAGGGAAGCAGCACATTGCTGTGTATGCCTAAGCATGTTAAAAAAAATACATTGTTTGAGAGGAGTCTTGTAGAAACTAGTAAGAGTACTGTAGTTATAATATAATGTTTCCATGATTCAGTGCTTACCTCTTGTCAAAATCGTGAAGTTATTGTTTAGTCAGAGCTGATTTGTTTTTTGTATTGAGGCAGGTAATTTCTCAACTGATTCCATGTATGACTAACCATCCTGTGAGATGGGAGTATTAGATGAACTTTTAGCTAGTTTTTTATCTACACTGTGTAATCTTCCATATAGAATAGGGTAGCAGCACATTGCTATGTATACCTAAGCTTCTTAATACAAAAATATCAGTAATAAAGATTTTAAATTATAGTTTGTGTTATTACCAATATTATCCTTATTAAATCATGTTAACCATGTATCATTAAGTTCTCATGTTGATATGTAATACAGTAGTCATATTTCTTTTGAATCATTCATTAAATTGTGCATTATGTCTCAATATTTCACTTCTTTGGATATACTGTACTGTACAGTACAAAAAGATAGAATAAAAATAAACCAGTAATATTTCTTTCATTATATTTTTTATTTAAATAACTGCTTAAATATTTTTACAGCTGACAGGATTTGTTTCTCATAGGTACATTATTTGTTAAAAAATTAGGTTTATTGCTACACACAATGGTGCTACATAGCCTTCCCAGCTTGGTGCCTTCTTTTGATAATTACTTACTGATTGTTACACAGCCAAATTGTGTAACAGGAAGAGGTCTTGGACACAAATTTGTTCCATGCTAAATGTAGAGGAATCAGCTGCATTCCTCAAATAAAATAGGCTGCCTCAACTTATAAGGTAAATAAAATAAGCATTCTTTAAATAAGTAGCTGCCTCACCTTACTGCCTTAATGCTACATAGCCTTCCCGGCATGGTGCCTTCTTTTAATAATTACTGGTTCCACACACCCAAATTGTGTAACAGGAAGAGGAACCCTACTTCCCTCTCTCTTTTTTTAATAGTCCATATAGTCATAATTATAGGTTTAAGTATTCAATGATTAAAGTTTTTGAAGTTTTTACCCTAACCTAACATCATTTGTGCAGGATATTTTTCTTTTGTGTCTCACCCAGATTTAATTTCAAAATAAAACCAAACAAAATAAATTAAATGTGTGTATGTATAGCTAAGGTACACCCTTACTGATTACTAGGTGAACAGGGGCATTTGGTGATAGTAAATGATAGTAATATAGTAAATAGTGGTGATAGTAAATTCTAAATATATCAAAAAAAGTTTCAAAAACTGTGGGCATTCTTTCTAAGATCAGATATTATGTACCACGCCCTACCCTAATTCTCTCAATTACTCCTTTATCTATCCATATCTCAACTATGGTATTTGTGCTTGGGGCTCTACTACCCAAAATCACTTACGTCCTCTAATTACTCAACACAAAGCTGCTATTAGGACAATATCCAACTCTGGCCCCAGACATCACTCGGTACCCCTACTCAAATCTCTGAATATGTTAGACATTAAGTCACTGCACATTCTCTCATGTGTATTATACATATACGTACGTCTTAACTAACATTAGCAAACCACCTCTAGAAACAAGGGAGTTAAGCTCTAGGCTGCACAATGAAACTGCTATAAACAATTTTATAACTGCTGCTGATAATGTCAACTGGGAGTCCGAGTTAGGTAACATAGGGGACATCAACCTAGCTGTGCAATCTTTTCTACAAACAACTCTTAGCCTTTATAACACCCACTGTCCTAGGCTTACAAAACAAGTCACAAGCAAAAGGCTTAACAATCCTTGGCTTACAAAGGGAATACTGAAATCCATTAACAAAAAACACGACCTTGAGAAGAAGTATAGGTTAGGAATTGTCTCCAAAGAATTCTCAAAGAATTACTCATTATTGCTATCTAAGATAATTAGACGAGCCAAAACTAAATACTACGAAGATAAATTTACTCAAATAAAGAGCAACATTAAACAAACTTGGAGCACAATTTCACAAATATTGGGATCAAAGAAATCTTTAAATAACAAACCGACTCTCCTGTCTAATAACGATGGTCAGCTTTCAGCCTCTGATTCTGCTATTGAGTTCAATAGGTTCTTCTCTTCCATTGGTTCATCCCTTGCAAATGATATTCCATCTTCCAGTACTGACATTAAGGACTATCTTACAGGTAACTATCCACAGTCTCTGTACCTAAAGCCTATTAACTCCACTGACGTCAATGAGATAATCCTTTCCCTTAAAACCAAGTCTGGTGCCCTTGAGGAGATACCAACTTTAATTTACAAAAAAGCCTCCAGATCTTTAGCCCCTGCTATTGCTTTGCTCTTCAACAAGTCACTTGAACTCCAAACCTTTCCAGGTATTCTAAAAAAAGCGAGAGTAACGCCTGTCCACAAATGTGGTGACCCCACAGATGTTAACAACTACAGACCTATATCAATCCTGCCAAACTTGTCAAAAATTTTTGAAAAACTTATATATAAGCAGCTTTACTCATATCTAGCCAAACTCAATATACTTAGCCCTTGCCAATATGGCTTCAGACCCAAAAAAGCACTAACGATGCACTTATTAGTATGCTTAACTCGATTCATACAGCTCTTGATAAAAAGGAGTTCCCTGTTGGGTTATTTGTGGACCTGCGTAAAGCTTTTGATACTGTCAACCACCATAACCTTCTTCTTAAATTACATCATTATGGAGTCAGAGGACACTCCCTACAATACCTCGAGTCCTACCTTACTGACAGGCTCCAATATGTTTCTGTGAATAATACAATTTCTCCCACCCTACCCATCAACATTGGTGTTCCTCAGGGCAGCATACTTGGCCCTCTCCTCTTTCTCATCTACATTAATGACCTTCCAAATGCCTCCCAACACCTCAAACCAATTCTATTTGCTGACGACACAACCTTCATTTACTCCAGTCCTGACCCTCTTGCTCTAAATGCCACAGTAAATACTGAGCTAAATAAAGTCCATCTTTGGCTAACTGCCAACAAACTCACCCTTAACATTGACAAAACTTTCTATATTCTGTTTGGCAATAAATCCTCTAGTCATATAAATCTCAAAATAAACAATACCCAAATTTGTAACAAATTAGATGGCAAATTCCTTGGCATTCTCATTGACCACAAGCTGAATTTCCAGGGACACATTCTAAATATATCAAAAAAAGTTTCAAAAACTGTGGGCATTCTTTCTAAGATCAGATATTATGTACCACGCCCTGCCCTGGTGACTCTCTATTACTCCCTTATCTATCCTTATCTCAACTATGGTATTTGTGCTTGGGGTTCTACTACCCAAAATCACTTACGTCCTCTAATTACCCAACACAAAGCTGCTATTAGAACAATATCCAACTCTGGCCCCAGACATCACTCGGTACCCCTACTCAAATCTCAGAATATGTTAGATATTAAGTCTCTGCACATTCTCTCATGTGTATTATACATATATAAAACGCTAAACTATAATGCCAATCCTGATCTTAAAAGCTTCATAGAAGGTTGTAACAGAACCCATGAGCACCACACCAGAAATAAATACAGTTTTGATATTCCTAGAGTACGTCTTAATCAAACTAGAAATGCTCTGCAAATCAAGGGGCCCAGAATGTGGAATGACCTTCCCAACCATGTTAAAGACTGTACCTCTCTCACCCAGTTTAAGATAAAAACTAAACACTACCTAATAAATTCCCTGTAATCTACCTCACTCCTCTATTGTCAACCCATGTCTGTTATTTTCTTTTTTTTTTTTTTTTAATCAACACTGTTTGTCAACCTATTGTATTTGTGCTGCTTTTTCAGTCATGTTCCCCCTTTTTTTATCTTTATTTGTATTTGTTCTCAACACTTTTTATTCTTTATGCTCAATTAGTATTAAGTTCTAGATATTAATGTTTTTCTTGCCCGAAACGCATTGCGTAATAGTGGCTTTAGGCATTGTATGTACTAGCTCTATCTATATATCAATCCATTAATGTAACATCACTTGTATGTATATACCTTACCTGAATAAACATCTGAATCTGAATCTGAATATATAAAACGCTAAATTGTAATGCCAATCCTGATCTCAAAAGCTTCATAGAAGGTTGTAACAGAACCCATGAGCACCAAACCAGAAATAAATACAGTTTTGATATTCCTAGAGTACGACTTAATCAAACTAGAAATGCTCTACAAATCAAGGGGCCCAGAATGTGGAATGACCTTCCCAACCATGTTAAAGACTGTACCTCTCTCAACCAGTTTAAGATAAAAACGAAGCTATACCTAATAAATTCCCTGTAACCTACCTTACCCTTCTATTGTCAATCAATGTCTGTTTTTTTTAAAGAGCGCTGTTTGTCGACATAATTGTATTTGTGCTGCCTTTTCAGCTATGTTTTCATTCTACTCATTATGCTCAATTAGTATTAAGCTTGTCATTTAAGTTTATCATGCCCGAAACGCTTTGCGTAATAGTGGCTTTAGGCATTGTATGTACTAGCACTACCTATAAGTCAACCAATCTTTGTAAAAATTTATTGTATGTATGTACCTTACCTAAATAAACATTTTATTTATTTTATTTTTATTTTAAATGCTCCCATCAGGCAGGGCTCATAACCTTCTCTCATATTTCATGTTCACCAGTGTTTATTTACTTAATAACTACTGGTATAATATCTTGCTATTATAAAACTAATTCTACTATCATAAAAGACATATTTACTTCAAGTTTCAAGCAGAGAATGCATATAATGGAAACTGACCCAAGTATAGGATGGGTTAGCCCAAGTATCGCGTTTTCAAAAGGGTCGCCCGTGTTGGAAAAGAAGAACGCTGAAAGAATATTGTTGAAAACATCTTGATAACTGATTAAACCAAAATTATTTATTAGTCAGAAGAAAGACAGAAACGCGATCTATATGTAAAACCTCTACCAGACAAATATTTTAAGTAAAACCGAAGATATTTGTAGTTGTATAAAAGTGGCAGTTTTCATCGCTCGTCGAGCTCGAAAACTGCAGCATTCATCTCAGAACAATGCCTATTTCACGCAGATTCCTTAATAAACGTAAGAGTTTTATATGTCACAAGACAGACATATAAGCTTCGTTCTAAATACCTTACTATTGGCATATTTAAATTTAAAGCGAAGATACGTGTACTTTTTTAATAGCCGAGCTCCGACTCCGGACAGATCGATGGACGTAGCAACTCTTTTTTTTTTTGTTTTTTTTTTTTTCTCTCAGAACAATGTTTATTTCACGTGAATTCGTTAATAAACATATATGTTTTATACGTCTCAAGAAAGGCAGACATATAAGCTTTACTTTAAACATCTTACCATAGACATATTTAAAGTTCTAATGAAGATACATGTATTTTAAAAATTACGGAACTCCGACCACGTACAGACTGAACGACAGAGCAACTCTCTCTCAGATCAATGTTTATTTCACGTAAATTCGTTAATAAACACAAATGTTTTATATATCTTAAGCAAGATAGAAATATGAGCTTCATTTTAAATCCATTGCAATAGACATATTTATAGCTCAAGTGAAGATACATATGTTTTTATAGTGGCGTTCAGTAGGGGACTGGTCAAGTCGTCTACTGCAATTTCGGATACCGGGCTAGAAACAACTTCGTTCACTGAGAAGTTTGTACATACAAACCATTCCGTTCGTAAATACGCTGGTTTGTTTTCGCTGTTGTTCTCGTCTGAATAAATACATGGCACTTGTTCATATAATTAGCGCTTCCATTATTAGAATTATTTATCCATTATTAGAATAACAAGGTGCAAACCATACCCCCTTACAGTTGAAATCTATTTATTTATATACAAGAAGGTACATTGGGTTGCGAGAGTACATAACATATAATAAGAGGTACATTGTAGCAAGATTTGAGATTAAAGGATTAGACTAACACGTTTAGAAACAAGGCGCCCCAGAAGGTGGCTATTATTTGTTATGCACCCCATACTCAACTAGTAAGTAGTGGAGCAAAACATAGATTACATGGTCATAAAGTCTTAATCAGATCAATTCAATTCAATTTCTTTCTTTATTATGCACCCCATACCCATCCCGTGGACGGTGGTGTAAAGGATTACAGAGGCACATAATCGGTTCAGGAACTGAACCCTCTAGTTCGTTTAGCTAAGCAAATAACAATTTGTGATGCTAGTTACAAAATCATAAATATTATATATACATGTACACACTCTCATACATACATGTACATACATATATATACGTATACATATATACATACACATACATATCTAATCACCTACACAAATACACACATCAATAATCTTTGTGTCACAAGTGATCAACAAGAGGCTCACAACAGTCACTATACAAGGCACTTTACATCTATGGTGAGTCACACAGTTACTAGTCTTGCTGCACACCCACCCAACTGGGCGGCAGCTTTACAGTCATGTGCATGCATTACCTACAGTAAGCAAATTTTGGATACTTCGCTAAGATTTCGAGCAGCACATCATTATGAATGAAGTACTTACACATTTCTTGGACACTATTGATGGTGTTATCTCTAAATTCCGCGATTTTTTCACATTCCATTATATAATGACGCAAAGTATGCGAATAGTTCTGCTGACAGAGTTTACATTTAGTCAAATCTACATCAGCAGATGTTACAAACTGCCAGAGGTACTTGTAGCCGAGCCTAAGCCTAGCAGTGGTAACATCTAGAAGTCTGCTAACATTATTGGATGACCCATAGACGTGCGGTTCTTCATGCATAATAGAATGATGATAGATGGAGTAACTGGTGTGAATTTCACTCAAGTCTCCGAAATTTAGTTGATGTTCCTGGGATATTGCTGCCCTCAGGCTGCTCAAAGGCAGTCCAAGTTTGTAATCAATTCCCTCTTTACGAGCAAAAGTCTTGGCCAACTCATCAGTTCTCAGTGGCTATTTTTACATTATCATTTACAACTAACTTAAGTTAAATAACAACCAGTAAACAGACTGCTGTTTTCTAATTCTAGTTCAGGCACTTCCTGGGATAAAACGCGAACATTCCTTGAGGAACTGTGAGGTGCTTATCTTTTTTTCCTTGTAACGATCCCAAAGCTTCCACAAATGTTCCTTTTTCTCTTTGTTGCCCTTGCGGCGACTGGACTTGAGCTTTTGATCAGAAACCAGTTGGTATTGCAAGGTTACCAGGGACGCCTCACGGTACAGTAAGAGGATTAAAATATATAAAGCCAAGTTGTCCCTCACTGCCCTTTGATTCAGACGCTAGTGCCCTCCTTCTACGTCATTGTTGGTCCTCACCAGTCGTCTAAATGCACACCAGTTCCCCAATTTCCACACACTGTTGCACAACCACGTATTTTTTTATGTAATGAGTTAATTGTGTCGTTAAGGGTGCACTGCTAGCCGACTTTTCTAATTCAGCAAACGCCTTACAGTTATGTAGTACATACATACCACATAAGTACGTGTGTGTTACACACGTACACACACACACACACACACACACACACACACACACACACACACACACACACACACACACATCTTACCCTGTCATCCCTTCCCCATTCCCATCATGTCTCCCCTCCCACCTTTCCCCCCTGTCCCCCCTCCCCCTTCATCCCATACCCTCCCTATCCCTCCTCCCCCCTCACCCCGTATCCTCCATGTCCCCCCTATCTCCTTAACCCACACCCTACCTGTCCCCCCTTCCATGAAACCCCCACTCCTCACCCCAAACTCCCCTGAAACCCTGCAAACCACCTCACAGATCATCTCACCCACTGAAAAGCTTCCCACACCAGCAGAATGCTCGCCAAGAAAGGGACAAGAAAATGAACTGAAGAAAGTGAGCTTCAAGGCAATGTACACTAACATAGATGGAATTACTAATAAAACAAGTGAACTCGGAGAATGGGCACTAGAAGGAAACCCAGACATAATAGCACTCACAGAAACAAAGCTAACAAACACCATAACAAACGCAGTGTTTCCACAGGGCTACTATGTAGTGAGGAAAGAGAGAGAAGGGAGAGGAGGAGGTGGTGTAGCTTTGCTACTGAGAGAAGGTTGGAGTTTCGAAGAGATGGTAATTCAGAACTGTGAAGGTTTCAGTGACTACATATCAGGCACCATAGCAACTGGAGGACAGAAAATTATAGTAGTAGTCATATATAACCCCCCACCGAATGTCAGAAGACCCAGACAGGAATATGATAGAAACAACTTGGCCACCATCAATATAATAGAGAGAGCAGCTTCTGTGGCTAGCAGGAACGGATCCAGGCTACTAATCATGGGAGACTTCAACCATGGAAAGATAGATTGGGGGAACAGAGACCCACATGGAGGCCCAGACACATGGGGAGCTAAGCTGCTGGATGTGGCAACAAGAAACTTTCTAAGTCAACACGTCAAGGGACCGACAAGAACGAGAGGAGGGGATGAACCAGCCTTGCTTGATCTGATATTTACCCTAAATGAGTCGGATATAAGGGAGGTTAAGTTGGAAGCCCCCTTGGGAATGAGTGATCATAGTGTATTGAGCTTTGAGTACCTGGTTGAGCTAGGAATTATCACCCCCAAAAAAGAACTGGGAAAAAAAGGGCTGGCGTACCGAAAGGGAAACTACGAGGAGATGAATAAATTCCTATGGGATATACATTGGGACACAGAACTCGGAACCAAGTCTGTACAAGACATGATGGACTATGTCACCCAAAAATGTCAGGAGGCTGTAAGCAGGTTTGTCCCAGCCCAACAGGAAAAAACAGAGAAGCAAAGGAAGAATCCGTGGTTTAATAGGGAATGTATGAAAGCAAAGGAGCAGAACAAAAGGGCATGGAGGAACTTCCGTAATAACAGAACACCAGAAAGTAGAGAGAGATACCAGAGAACCAGGAACGAGTATGTTAGTGTGAGAAGAGCAGCTGAGAAAAGGTATGAAAATGATATAGCTAATAAAGCCAAGACCGAACCAAAGCTACTACACAGTCACATCAGGAGGAAGACAACAGTGAAGGAACAGGTGATGAAACTTAGGGTGGGCGAGGACAGGTACACAGAGAATGACAAAGAGGTGTGTGAAGAACTCAACAAAAGGTTCCAGGAGGTCTTTACAATAGAACAGGGAGAAGTCACGGTGCTAGGAGAGGTGGCAGCAAACCAGGTGACCATGGAAAGGTTCGAAATTACAAGAGATGAGGTCAAGAAGCACCTATTGGAGCTGGATGTGAGAAAAGCTGTTGGGCCGGATGGAATCTCACCATGGGTATTGAAAGAGTGTGCAGGAGCACTTAGCTTGCCACTCTCCATAGTGTATAGTAGGTCACTGGAAACGGGAGACCTACCAGAAGTATGGAAGACTGCTAATGTAGTACCAATATTTAAAAAGGGTGACAGACAAGAGGCACTGAACTACAGGCCAGTGTCCTTAACTTGTATACCATGCAAGGTGATGGAGAAGATTGTGAGAAAAAACTTAGTAACACATCTGGAGAGAAGAGACTTCGTGACAACCCATCAACATGGGTTCAGGGAGGGTAAATCTTGCCTTACAGGCTTGATAGAATTCTATGATCAGGTGACAAAGATTAAGCAAGAAAGAGAAGGATGGGCGGACTGCATTTTTTTGGACTGTCGGAAAGCCTTTGACACAGTACCCCATAAAAGGTTGATGCATAAGCTGGAGAAACAGGCAGGAGTAACTGGTAGGGCGCTCCAGTGGATAAGGGAGTACCTAAGCAATAGGAAGCAGAGAGTTATAGTGAGGGGTGAGACCTCAGAATGGCGGGAAGTCACCAGTGGAGTCCCACAGGGCTCTGTGCTTGGACCTATCCTGTTTCTGATATACGTAAATGATCTCCCAGAGGGTATAGACTCATTCCTCTCAATGTTTGCTGACGACGCCAAAATTATGAGAAGGATTAAGACAGAGGAGGACAGCTTGAGGCTTCAAGAAGACCTGGACAAGCTGCAGGAATAGTCGAACAAATGGATGTTAGAGTTTAACCCAAGCAAATGTAATGTAATGAAGATAGGAGTGGGAAGCAGGAGACCAGATACAAGATATCACTTGGGAGATGAAATACTTCAAGAGTCAGAGAGAGAGAAAGACCTGGGGGTTGATATCACGCCAGACCTGTCCCCTGAAGCTCATATCAAGAGGATAACATCAGCAGCATATGCCAGGTTGGCTAACATAAGAACGGCCTTTAGAAACTTGTGTAAGGAATCTTTCAGAACATTATATACCACATATGTCAGACCAATCCTGGAATATGCGGCTCCAGCATGGAGTCCATATCTAGTCAAGCATAAGACTAAACTGGAAAAGGTTCAAAGGTTTGCCACCAGACTAGTACCCGAGCTGAGAGGTATGAGTTACGAGGAGAGACTACGGGAATTGAACCTGACTTCGTTGGAAGACAGACGAGTTAGGGGGGACATGATCACCACATTCAAGATTCTCAAGGGAATCGACAGGGTTGATAAAGATAGGCTATTTAACACAAGGGGCACACGCACTAGGGGACACAGGTGGAAACTGAGTGCCCAAATGAGCCACAAAGATATTAGAAAGAACTTTTTTAGTGTCAGAGTGGTTGACAAATGGAATGCATTAGGAAGCAATGTGGTG